>NW_005370687.1:406010-406448 GCF_000412655.1 Myotis brandtii
CCTGTGGTGCGTGGTGTGTTGCTCACTGGTTCTCATTGTTCCTCTTACATAAGCTCCCTGTGCTCATTCACTTGTTTGTTCACCTGTTAGGCCTGGCTGCGGGCAGAATCCTGAAGGAAGACAAGTTGAGCTTCAGGCCCACCCATCGCCCGCTCCATCCTCACCACCTTTTCTCTCCGGCCCTTCACTGACCCTTTGCCACACTCTCTCACCAAACCCAAACCTTCATGCTGCCTCCAAGGCATCCAGGGAAAAAATCCGCTGAAGCCGAGAACATTCTAAGTGTTGGGCTTGGACCCGCCTCTCCCCACTCTGGGGTGAGAAGTTGGTGATGCACCATTCAGCCCCCAGGATGAACCCGGTGGGGGACAGACATGGCATCGGGACCAGGGCAGAGATGGTTTGAAGCCCAGGAAGTGGGGCCCGGGGCCAGGGGAG
>NW_005370687.1:406479-407714 GCF_000412655.1 Myotis brandtii
CCGTGCCCGCCTCTGGAGAGCGGAGTCTTCCTCACAACCTGACATTTCCACAGCACCCCCCTCCTCGCCCCCCACGGGTCCCCAGACCCTCCAGAGGCAGGACCAGAATTAGAACTGAGACACCAACTACCCCGCCCCCAAATGGCCAGTCCAGCTCTGGCTCCGTGGGGATGTGACAGCCATGCCTCAGGTCCCGGGGGCCCCCAGCACCTCTGCGCCTCACTGAGCCGATGGATTTCCACAGTGAGGGCAGCGCCCGGGGCTCGGGGAGCAAGGGGTTCCCTCACTTGGGTAGGTAGCTCCACGTATAGAACTGCCTCCTCTGGAAGGAGACTTTGGATTAAATGTGTGTATAAACAGAGAACACGTGTGTGCGGGTGTGTATGTGTGCACACGTGTGTATATGTGTGCATGTGTGTGTGTGTGTGTGTGTGTACACGCAGAGATTCAGGCTTGCTGCTGGGGGGAGGGGGAGCCCGTCAGCATTGGGCATCGCCGGCCTCCTTCCTGGGAAAGCAGGTCAGCCCCGCTGAGCATGGCACACCCCGCTCCGCCGGGGCCTGGGGGACAGAGTGTGTGGAAGTGCCATCCTGAACTCAGACACTTCCGGTTTCTTGGGAACAAAACAGGCAAATGTGAAGCAACCAGAGAGCCAGGCAAGGCGGCCTGTGATTAGGCAGCGAGCTGTGCGGCTGCGCTTCCTGCCAGAAGGGCTGAGGGCGAGCAGCGTGGCTGGAGCCCAGGGGGCGCTGCGGCAGGGCTGCGGGCTGCGGGTGTGAAGGAGCTGAGGGGGAGAGGGTGGGCTGTGGCGGGGAGCACCAGCTCCTCACGGAGGAGGGGCGGGCCGGGTGGGGGAGGAAACCGTGGCTGGAGCCCAGGGGGCGCTGCGGCAGGGCTGCGGGCTGCGGGTGTGAAGGAGCTGAGGGGGAGAGGGTGGGCGCTGTGGCGGGGAGCACCAGCTCCTCAGGGAGGAGGGGCGGGCGGATGAGGGCGGTAACGCGGGATGAGACAGACACAGGTTGCATCCCAGCTCTGCTGTTCACAGGCAGTGTGACCTGTGTGACCACTCTGGGCCTCAGTTTTCCTCATCTGTAGAAGGGACAATAACGCCTAGGCTGCGCAGCAGTTTAAAGGTTGCAGATGTGGCTGTAACAGTTTCTATTGTTATCCACGCGGAGAAGCGCAAGGCTTCTGGAAAGGTGGGCTGAGGTGGAACAGAAGGGTGCCCTTGTGGA
>NW_005370687.1:407770-416311 GCF_000412655.1 Myotis brandtii
AATGAGACCGGCTGGAGGCTGGGGGAGGACCGTGCTGCATCCTCCCAGGGATGCGGCACCCGGCCAGGGCGGTGGCTGAGGAAGGCGGTAGTGAAGCCGTTGCTGCTGAGACTGGCGGGTCTGGCTGGGCAGGATGAGCCCAGGCGACGCCCTGGGGGCTGGGAGGAGCAGGGCTGCCTTCTGCTGACTTGAGGAAACTGGGCGGAGGGTGAGTAACCTGAAGACAAGTCTGAGAGGACAGCGAGACATGAGCTGGAACACCAGCCGCCTCCGGCTCGGGGCTCCCGCCAAAGGAGAAGGGTAAGTACAGGGGTCTCTACCAGGGCTCCCTACAGGCCCAAACCAACCAGGGGTCAAGCCCCGGCAGTAGCTCGAGCGAGCGAGTGCGCCCTCTCCTGGAGGGGTGAGGAAACCTCATCCTCACAGGCCTGGTCCTGGGCGCTGGGTGAAATTACACTGCACTTTTTTGCAAGCTTCCCTCCCAGCATCTGGTGCGAGAAACTGCTCAGGACTTCGAACCAGGTCTGCCTTCCAGGTCTCAGCCGGTGGGGCTCTGCAGGAGGCAGGGCCCGTCTGCTTGGCCTTTGGGACGACCCAACCTGTGTGCTATCCACCCCAACGGGTAACAACTACACCAAAGACACCCACCTAGCACGCCAAGTTCGCAGAGCAGTGCTTCAGAATCCGCTGTGAGGGGAACATTTCATTCTTTAAAAAGTGTATATTTCTCACCAGGCTGGTGTGGCTCAGTGGTTGAGCGTCAACCTAGGAACCAAGAGGTCACTGTTCCGTTCCCGGTCAGGGCACATGCCCAGGTTGAAGGCTTGGTCCCCAGCATGGGAGATGGCCAATCAATGATTCTCTTTCATCACTGATGTTTCTATTGCTCTCTCTCCCTCTCTGAAATCAATTTAAAAAATTTTTAAAAATATTTCTCTTCTTGTTATTGGTAGTTCTGATCATTAAATTTTTTCCCATGGGGTCAAGCGGTACCTGAGTATATGATTGCAAGTGGAAAATAGGGGACAGAAATCAGATATTGGCAGTATTTCCATTTTCATTTGTGTGTGAATTTTTTAACATAAATGCGGGGACATGAAGCATTAATGCAAGTCAAACTGTTTCAGGAACAAGTTGCAGCGGTTTCACTTTATCACAATATAAATAAACCTGTTCATTTTTTCTGTTCAGTGCCAGCATTGGGATTGTTTTAAAAATAAATTTCTTACTGATGGCAGCCGCCTGGTGTCTGTAGCCTCCTCAGCGCACGACAGAGTCCCCCACTCACTGTGCGCTCCAGCTGAGCTGTCCTGCAGGAAGGCGCGCGGCCTTAATGTTGTCTGACTTCCCTGCTGTTACTGAATGTTTGCTATGAAGATACAAAGACCAAAAAATAGACATGGGAGCTGGGAGGTGGGGGGAGGGAAGCTCCAGAGAGGGGGACACAGGCCCCTTACCCACTGGGGCTGCAGAGAAGGGTAAGCAGCTGGAGGCTTCTAAGAAAGGTTTCCTCCGTGGTAAAAGGAGGAGGGAACACGAGGGGAGCCCCTTTTCCCGTCACACTTTCTTCCTGACTGAGAGGCTGTTGGGTGAGAACCTGGTGCTGGGAGCTAGGGCGGTCGTCTTGAGGGGAACATGGCAGACCCCGAGGGCATTAGTTATCTATGCTGTGCCACAAATTACCTAAAGCTCAGGCCTTAAAACAACAAACATTTCTCATCGCACACAGTTTCTGCGGATGGGGACCCAGAAGTGGCTTAGCCGGGTAGTCCCGGCTCGGGGTGTCTGACTCAGCAGGCAAGCTGGCAGCAAGGGTCGCAGACATGTCAAGGTCACTGGGTGGAAGAAGCCACTTCCAGACACACTGTCGTCACTGTGGGTGAGCATCAGTGCTCAGCTGGCTGCGGACGCAAGCTTCAGTGCCTCTCAGCAAACATTTCTCATCGCACACATTTTCTGTGGATGGGGACCCAGAAGTGGCTTAGCTGGGTAGTCCTGGCTCGGGGTGTCTGACTCAGCAGGCAAGCTGGCAGCAAGGGTTGCAGACATGTCAAGGTCACTGGGGTGGAAGAAGCCGCTTCCAGACACACTGTCGTCACTGTGGGTGGGCATCAGTGCTCAGCTGGCTGCGGACGCAAGCTTCAGTGCCTCCCCGTGCGGGCCTCTCCGTGGGGCGGCTCGCAAGATGACAGCGTGTTTTTCCCAGAATAGGAGATGCAAGGGGGTGGGGGGGAGAGAGAGGGGGATGAGGAGAGAGAGAGAGGAACACGAGGCAGTGTGAACTCAGGATGAAGCCATAGTCTTTGTATAACTTAATCTCAGAAGCGATGCCACCCCTTCTGCCGTATCCACAGCCCTCCCACATTTCACCAGGGCCAAGGCCACGCAGACCAACCCTGGTAAGCGGTGGAGGGGTGAATGCCAGAAGGTGGAGACCATCAAGGGCCAATTGGGAGAGTGGCTGCAAACTCCTGAGGGGAGCAGCCGAGGAAGAGCGAGCCTGGGTCCTGGAGAGATGGTTGAGCGACCACACCAGGCCCCACATCATTTGTCCCCTCCTGCTGTATCAGCTCATCGAATGTCCTTGTTGTTTAAGCCACTGTGCATTTGATATTTGCTGCTGAAAACCTCAGGACTAGTGCAAGGGCTATGAAATATTTCTAGAGGTGTGTAGAAATATTGAGAGGAACAAATAAAGTATGCCCTCTGCTTTTGGTAAAAACAAAAGAAGTACTTCATGGTATAGATAGCTTGTTATTATAGGTGAAGTAATTCTGATTCATGCAGATTCTGAAAAACTTAATCAGAAAAGTTGTATTAGACCTTTTAGAAATTGTTAAACAACTATTACTTCTGTTAGAAGAGAAAGAATATTTCTCTATTTCTTATTCCTCCCGAGAAATAAAGTGGGGTCCTGCTATTAACTGAGCTTGCCTTTTGAGCTGTGCGACGTCATTTTTTAATTCTTGATCAGCATAAGGGCATATCCTCTGTGGGGTGGGAGCGTTCACCCCTTTTCTAAAAAGTCTGCAATTAAAAAAGAATAAGACGGCTCTAGCTGGTTTGGCTCAGTGGATGGAGCGTCGACCTGCGGACCAAAGGGTCCCAGGTTCGATTCCGGTTAAGGGCACATGCCCGGGGTTGTGGGCTCGATCCCCAGTGGGGGTCGTTCAGGAGGCAGCCAATCAATGATGCTTTCTCATCATTGATGTTTCTATCTCTCTGTCCCTCTCCCTTCCTCTCTGAAATCAATAAAAATATATTTAATAAATAAATAAATAAAAAGAATAAGACGTCATGGGAGAGGAGGAAACTGGACAGGTTGACGTGGGGACAGAGCTGCCTGGCACCCTTTCCTGTCGTCCTTGTATATGCCCTCGAGGTCATTCCTGCAGCCTAAGTCATGTCTTCTTCTCATTATGAAATGGGAAACCATGTCCCGGATTGGAGAGAATCTTTCCCTTCCATGTCTTTATGTTTTTATTACATGAGTATGTTTTGTAAACAATGCAGAGTATTGTCTTATAAACATTCTCACATCTCATGTAAGGAAACCCTGATTTATTCTGCCACCTGCTGCGTTCATTCGCTGTGGCGGCCACGGCTCTAGTCTTTCCCATCTTACCGCTTTGGTCACCCACTGTAAGGCCATGGGACAGCGAGGTCATCATTCTCACGCTGACGGACATTCGAGTCCTTTCCAGCGTTTCACTAGAACCAACCAACCTGGTATCATCTCCCTGTGCATCGTGTAGGAATTTCTCAGGCCACGGTGTGAGTGTATGAATTGCACCCAAGGAATTTTAATTTATGGAGGTCACTGAGTGATGACATGGAGAGGCTAATGCCACTGAAAGGAGATGTGTTGTTGTTGCTGTTACTTACATGCCAGGCCCTGCAGGGCCCCGTGGGGAAGCACCAAGTCTGGGCAGGAGGCAGAGGGCTGAGGGGAGAGCTGAGGGGAGCCTCTATTTCCCTTTCCGTAGGAAAGGCCAGGCAGACTTGGGCCCGGCCGGTGTGAACAATGTTTGCGGGCCTCCAGTTGCCTGGTATCTGGCCTGACTATCAGGGCAGAGAACGCAGCTTCCTGGAGTGTAGGCGCCGGATGAGAAGTGGGCTCTGCGGGTCCGTCTGCACAGGAAAGGGCGCCCGGCCCTGCTGACACTGAGAACTGGAAGGCCCTGGAAGGGGCCTGTCTTTCCAGCCGGACAGGCCAGAGCACCGGGAACACACAAACGAGAAAAGACGTCCATGCAGCGGGCACTGCTTCCGTTTGACCAGGTGTTAGCAAATTGCTCGCAGAGTGGCTGGGCCCGGGTACACCCCCCTGAGAGCTTATCAGAGACCTAACTGCTTTGCTTCTCCAGAATAAAAAGCTTCTGCCAGTCTGAGGGCTGTGAAATGCCACGCATTGCTGTTTAATTGAGATTATCCTGATTATTCATGAAACTGGGCATCATTTCATTCATCCACTCATCATGTGCTGGCATATGGTAAGTGCTTCCCTGTAATTCTTTCTTTATCGCCCCCATGAACTGGCCACGGCTGGGGCCACAGGCGGACATTGGATCTGTGTGTGAGGTGAGCACATGAACCAAGCTCACATGCTCACACGCTCACACACTCACACGCTCACAGGCCTGATGACTAAGCCCAGCTTGCTCATTCCCAGGCCAGAGCCTGGGCAGATCCATCAACACCGCTTCTCCTCTCCCAGGCGGGAGCCCAGGCTGCACCAGAGGCAGGAGGGGGGTGTGGGGGTGCGCTGTGTGCTCTCATTTCCCTGGCTGCTCCCCTGCCTGACTGTCAGCCCCTCAGGGAAGACACGGGTACATGCAAGGATCGCAAGTCACGGCTGCCTGTCCCTGTCATGGCAACAGGAGACATGACCTAAATGCTCAACAGGAGGAAGTTGTCGTTAAACTGCAGCCCTGCCACCCTGCAAAACCGAAGTCATTGAAAGGGGTAATTCTAATGATTATACGGAAAGCTAGAGAAATGCTGGGGGCGTAACCTTAGAAAAACTAAAGAAAGCAGAATGGTCTGGACACAATGGGGACCCATCCCCACGTTTAGTGCAAAAGCCGAGTCCAGAGAAGGGGGTGCAATACGCTATCATCTGTGTAAAAGTGGGGAGTGACTTCACTTGCAGTCGTGAGCATGACGTACCTCTGAACGGCACACGGGGACTCTCGGGAGGGGGCCCAGCGGGGACAGTCAGGGACAAGTCACTGCCGACACTGCTGTCCCTCCTGAATGTTGAAACGTGAGTATGTTCCCAATTCAAAAATCAAATAGTTTAAAGCACTTCCCGACACATAGAAAGTGAAATAGATGCGTATACGTTTTCTCTGCTGCATCCCTCCCCCCACACGCATGCATTTCAGTTCCTGACATCGGGATAGACCTCAGCCAGTGGGCATTCTCGCCAGTTTCTTGTGGAGTTTTTCCCTAACTGGACCGATTGCTGGGCTGGACAGCTGTGGTGGCCAAGTAAGTGTTGTCTCAGTTTTTGACAAACTGTCCCAGGAAGGTGAGTAACTCGGAAAAAATCCAAGGAAGACGAGCCTTTCCTGTAACCAGGGCTACACGCAGGGCCAGGCCTCTGGGCCGAGGGAGAGGTGGTTTGCATGGGCTCATGGCGTAGCAGGTCCCAGACCCTGGTGTGGGGGATGCCTTTCTCTAAAACCACTGATTGTCCCCTAAGAACAGTTAAAAACCCCTTTTTAGAATACGATGGGAAAGATGACGTAAACGTACCAGTAGGACCTTTTTGAAAAAGACGGATCCCTACAGTCCCACCACACGCCCCGTGTTTCTGTGCGCATTTCCTTGGTCCTGAAATTCCATCCAGTTCAGGACTCAGCATCGATTCAGTAAAGGCTTAGCCACGAGCTTTTTAGTCGGTTTGGCTCAGTGGATAGAGAGTCGGCCTGCAGACTGAAGGGTCTCGGATTTGATTCCGGTCAAGGGCATGTACCTCGGTTTCAGGCTCGATCCCTGGCCCTGGTCGGGGGCACGTGCAGGAGGCAACCAATCGATGTGTCTCTCTCACATCGATAGTTCTCTCTCTTTGTCTCTCCCCCTCCCCTCCACCTGCTCTAGAAATCAATGGAAAAATATCCTCCGGTGAGGATTTAAAAAAAAAAAAAAAGCTTTAACCTCCAGTTTTGGTCCAAACCATTGCCATGGTCACGGCCTGGCTGTTGAGTTGTGAACACTGACAGAGCCAGTGCTGCTGGTCAGGCTGCCCAGTGGGAAGCGCCCCGAGTGCTGTGACCACAATGAGGCCTGGCACCTCGCTGCTTCCCGACCAGCCCATTGTCCCGAGTGTCCCCGTTCTGACACATGCCTGTGGGGAGAGGATTTCGTAATGGAATGAACAGGTGTAAGACGTGTGTGGGTAAGAGAGTGGGATAAATTGGAGAGCAACAAGCACACCTTCCTATTAAAGGCACTGAAAAGTCCTGTGTGGCAAGATCCAGTGGTTTCCAGTTGTTCCCACCTCTTTCCTGGCTCATCAAACCCTAATTCTGTTTACCCGCTTCAGGGCAAACAAACAAGTCCCAGAACAAAGGGGTTAAGAAAGAGCAGACCAATAAGACAGAGAGTAATCTGCTGGGGGATTCTGAGAAAGCCTTTGCTCTTTCAGAGAGACTAACAGACGTGCTGCGTTTCCGCTTCAGGGCAAACAAACAAGTTCCAGAACAAAGGGGTTAAGAAAGAGCAGACGGAACACAGTTCTGGCCAATAAGACAGAGAGTAATCTGCTGG
The DNA here is from genome assembly GCF_000412655.1 of Myotis brandtii. Taxonomy (NCBI): domain Eukaryota; kingdom Metazoa; phylum Chordata; class Mammalia; order Chiroptera; family Vespertilionidae; genus Myotis; species Myotis brandtii. The sequence goes on from NW_005370687.1 coordinate 414,545, forward strand.
GGGATTCTGAGAAAGCCTTTGCTCTTTCAGAGAGACTAACAGACGTGCTGCGTTTGGTGAGGGCTGAGCCGCTCCTGTGAACCACAGGCCTTGGGCGACAGGATGATGAAAAGCAGCCAGGCACCTGGAGCGCAGCCAACGCCCACAGAGAGGACGGGAGTCAACACTGGAGAGAGGGGAAGCCCGGGACAAGCTTTCTATTTTTTGTAGCTTTTTGCCTGAGGGGAGGCCCTCGCCAGGCCAGGTGGGTGGTTAGGACAGGATAGAAGCCCGAAGCTGTGCTGGTGTGAAAGGCCAGAGGGCAGAGCCCTGGGAAGGAGAAGGAGGCTGAAGGCAGAGCCCCACGCTCTGTGTGGACTCCGCTCAGGTCCCTGGGCCCCACCCGAGCAGGGCAGACGCTGAGGTCTCAGCTCCCAGGACAGACGCTGAGGTCTCAGCTCCCAGGACAGACGCTGAGGTCTCAGCTCCCGTGCACCAGAGAGGAGCCGATACGTGCAGCTGGCGAGTTCAGCCAAGTGAGCTGACGGCTAAAACAAATAAAGAAGCAAATCAAAAATAAGTTAAAAGGCAACACTCTTCAGAAGAACAAAAGGAGTCCAGAGTGTCTGCAACCTATTACGCAATGTTCAGAACACAATCAAAGGTCCCTGACATTCGATTGGAAGAGTAAAGTAACACTTACACCGAGTGCTGCTAGTCCTATAGTTGGGGGAAGGCCGCCAGCTCATTGTCCATATGCACCGTTTCTGATGCTGCAGACATTTGATGTCTAGCCAAACTGGGAGGCAAGGCCTGGGGGTTCTTCTGAGCGTCCTTTCTCAGTCTCTCTAGGACTGTGCTCCTCCCTTAGGGTCCAGGGCTGTCCTGTCCCTCAGGAGGAGAGAGGTGACAGTCCAGCCATAGCCCCTCCTGTCGGCTTATCCAGGGCCAGAGAGGTCCAGCTCGGGGTTAGTACACTCAGGAGCCAGAATAATGGATCCTGGCGTGGGAAGCTAGACAGGGCCTCCCATCCACCCACAAGGGCTTTTTCATTCCACTCCAGGCCCATTCTAACTGATTCGAGGGCGTGGGGGTTTGTTGTTGTTGGTTTGTTTTTTGTTTTGTTTTGTTTTGTTTTTTGCTGAGCAGGTGCAAGGGTGATTTCTTTCCCGGGTTCTTGTCCAGATAGATTCAAAGAATGAAGCCATGGGCAAACGGTGGTAGGTGAGAAGTACAGAAACTTTATTGCAAGCAGATACCATCTCTAAAACTCCCAACTCTAGTTTCTATTCCGAAGACTAAGGCGAGATAGGGGTGTCCCCTAAGAGGGTGGCCGCTGCTCTCTTTGTCTTGAGGGATTAGACATTCTATCGACCCTCCCTCAGCTAGGACCCCGTGCTTGTCTCACTGCTCATCCTGCGACACAGCACCAGTTTCAAAGGCCAAGCCCACACGGTGCCCCCCCTCTTTCTTTTCCCTAATTTTGCAACGTTCTCCTATCCTCCGCGACTTAGCAACCTTATCTGGCCAACCCTTGATACTGAAACCGCTGGCTTCTCTGCTCAAAGAGTGAAACGGCCTCTTCTTTCCTGTGACTTTTCTTTATTCTCTGTGAATGTGTGTCTTCCTCCCCCCTTATCTTGCTGGTTGGAGTTGCTTTGATCTCCCTTATGGCTCTCCCAGCTGCTCAGGCCAGAGATACCTCTGTCCTTGGTTTATGGCTGCTTTTGATCTAACTTATGGCGGGTTTAAATTGTTCAGGCCAAGATGCCTCTACCCTCTCTGGAC
>NW_005370687.1:416434-425919 GCF_000412655.1 Myotis brandtii
CGCCGCCCTCCCCTTCCTGTCTACCTAATTAAGCTAGCTAGCCACCCTGATCATAATCAGAGGACCAAGACTAGGATAACAATAGACTGTGATTGACAGTAATTGGGGATTAGTAAGAAAAGAACAGAGATTTATTTCTTAAGAATCTAAAATATTACTTACATCTAAGAGTTTATTTTTTAAAAATAATTCATGGTGTTGGATCATTTACTTTTTTACTGTTTAATGGTTACTTTGTGCAGCTGTTTGGTAAAGGGTTGTGACTTTGTTTCTTTGGAAAGATGAGAAGCATAATGCTTTCTAGCTCAGTTAACAGTACCTACAACATAAGCCCCCTCTTCAGACCACGGAAGCTCGAACAGAAGCGGCAGCCTTAACTGTAAGCAGGGACAGTCCTGCGGGCTCAGCTCACCAGGGCAAAGTAGCCATAGGAGGTACCAAGTTCTTTCCAAGTTGGAAAGCAGTTATGTTACCGAATTCAAGGGGCTCGCCCCTTAGGGAACTCTATTCAGAAAGTGAGGCACGGTGATGGTGGTGGTGGTGATGGTTTTTACCTGCAGCAAGTAAAGGCGGCAGGGGATTCCTATCCAAAGCTCCACCTCCCCAACCGGAGCTCAGTCATGGCTGATAAGCACTGTTTTGTTAATTGCATGTTGATTTCTTCTTTGCAGTTGGCAACATTTATCCAGTTGTTCCTGCCCGCTCATCCTGTTTTCTGCTGCATCTGTAAAATATTGTGCTACATTTTAACATTTAGCAAGAAATAACCATCAGAACTGCCCAGACCTTGAGACCCTCGTCTTATCTAACAGTTTGGCTATTTATGAAGAATCGTAGCAGTTATGTCTTGGGTGAAGCTGACCACTTTCAATTTGCCTTTGAATTCGTGATTCTACTTCTGGAAATGTATCCTGAGGAGATACTAGTAATCGAAGGCATAGGAAAAGCTCTAGAGCTCATCACAGCACTATCTTAAACAGTCAGACTTGCCCTAACCGGTTTGGCTCAGTGGATAGAGCGTCGGCCTGCGGACTGAAGGGTCCCAGGTTCGATTCCGGTCAAGGGCATGTACCTTGGTTGTGAGCACATACCCAGTGGGGGGTGTGCAGGAGGCAGCTGATCGATGTTTCTCTCTCATCGATGTTTCTAACTATCTACCTCTCTCCCTTCCTCTCTGTAAAAAAAAACAAACAATAAAATATATATTTATTAAAAAACACACACACACACAAAAAAACCCAAACAGTCAGACTTAGAAGCTCAGAGCATGAGAGCAAGGGAATGACCCAGAGTATATGCGCCTAATAATATGTTAAGTAGCCATGTTTTAAATGATATTCACATTTAAAGTATATTTGGTATTGAACTAGATTGCTCTCTATTGCCTTTCCACCTAATACAGAGATTTTCGACCAGTGTGCCATTAGAATTTTTAAAGCATGTAATACCTGGCTATTTAGTCAGGGGCACTGACCTCTTTTAAACCCTTAGGCTGTCAAATAAAAAAATGACAACAGCCAACACAACAAAAGCTGTCTGGTATGAATGAATCAAATTAAACCTTTTTTTTGGTCAGGTCAGCAAAAAATATATGTGTTATGTGCCGCAAGTTTTAGTAATTAGTTTGTGTACCGTGAGATGAAAAAGGTTGAAATTGCTAATCTAACACATGAAACTGTTTGAAACAAAGTTTTACAAAAAGGTTGTGAGGCAAAGATAATTTGTAAAACGCGAGCTATAACCTTTGGTCTCGGATCTATCAGGAAGGAGAGAAGGGTGAAGGGGCAGTGACAACCTTCAATGCCAGCAGCTTGGACATCAGGGTTGGTTTTCACTGGCTGAGCTATAACCTTTGGTCTCGGATCTATCGGGAAGGAGAGAAGGGTGAAGGGGCGGTCTCCATGGCGTAGGGAAACTGCTTGGGTCTCCTCGCCCCTTAAACCCATTCCCAACGCTGCCATTATCTATCTACAGGTTAATTTAATTAGTGATGCATCCATTGGATTCGTCCATCGTGTTTGGCTGGCTTATGTTCCAGTGACAACCTTCAACTGCCAGCAGCTTGGACATCAGGGTTGGTTTTCACTGGCCCGGGCAGCAGGGGGAAGAGAGCATGGGGATGTGTAGCAGCTCTTATCTGCTTCTGCCTGAAACGAACATGTGTCAGTTCCGCTCACATTTTATTGGCTGAAGCCTGACTCGAAAGGGGCACCAAGGTGAGCTCATTCTTTGCGTAGGGGGAGCAGCACCAAGTTACCATGTTCAACAAATATTTACTGAGCGTTGGCTAGGTGAGGGGCTGGAGATGCACGGGTAAGAAAAACAGCGCGTCTGTTCTGAAAGCGCTTACGGTCCAGAAGGAATCATCTGTCCTTTCCTGTATGCCCTCGTGCTACCATATAAAGACTTCAATTGTGCCACCTCTTACATTTTTATTGCATTTTAAAAAAAGAACTTGGCTGTCTGCCGGAATAGGCTGTTAAACCTAATACCCACGATGGTGCCCAGCGCCAGTAGAAGCTTAATAAATGTTTGTTGAATGAGGTATGAGAGAGGACGGGCTCAGCTACCAGGAAGAGGAAGCCTGGCTGACAGTTTGAATAAACAGTTTGCATTTTCACATCGCAAGGAGGCTAACCCGGCAGCTGCTGCGGCCGGCTTCTCTGTCCTGTTCACCCAGGGCCCGGGCTCCTTCCAGCCTCACACTGTGATCTGCTTGGCTTGTTGGCTTTTCCTCCACGTGGTTGTGCCTCAGTCACAAGTCTGCTGCCCCTGCTCCGCGTCACGTGCTCATATTTAAGGGGGAAGAAACAGAGGGGCAATGGCAAGGGGCTCTCCTCTGGTGACTGCCCCTAGAAGCCACCAACAGTAGCTTATGTCTCACGGCCAAAGCGTGGATCACACGGCCATCCCAAGCTTCGAGCAAGACCGGGAAAGAGGAAGTCTGGATTTCCAGCCTCGGTGCTTGGAGTTGGCAAAGAGGCCTGGAGTGGTTTGGGTCGCCAACCGAAAGGGATCGCCGCAAAGGAAGAACATGTGCTCAGTAAATATTTACTGGTGGAAGTTCATCTTTTTATGACTTGGTTCTTTAGTAATTTTTTTAAAAATTTCAATTACAGTTTATATTCAATTCTAGAGGCCCAGTGCATGAAATTCGTGCATGGGGGGCGGGATGGGGGGTGGGGGGGACAGTCCCTCAGCCTGACCTGCACCCTCTCCAATCCGGGACCCGTTGGGGGATGTCCAACTGCCTCTCATAATCGGGGACCACTGGCTCCTAACCCCTCTGCCTGCCTGCCTGATCGCCTCTAACTGCTCCCCTGCTGGCCTGATTGCCCCTATACGCCTCTGCCTGGCCCCCCACCCGGGACCCAGGATTCCCTCCTCCGGCCGGTCGCAGGCACCTGGAACCTGGGCCAGCTTCGCCTGGGCCGGCCGCAGCCACCAGGGACCATGCGTGGGCGGCTTCACCTGGGCTGCAGCCACAGGCACCCAGGACTGCAGGGTGGGTAGTTTGTCCCTCTCCCGGGCCACAGGCTCAGGCGCTGGAGCCCGGGACCACGGGGCGGGCGGCTTGTCCCTCTCCTGGGCCGAAACCTGGCTGGTCCCCATTCCTCTCTCCCCAGTGTTGAGTGTCTGAGCAGTTCCAGCGTGAGGGCGTGAGGGCATGATGACCATTTGCATATTAGCTCTTTATTATATAGGATTATGTGATATTAGTTTCAGGTGTACAGCAGAGTGGTTTTACTGACTTTTAATAACATATAAAGAACCCTCATCACTGTGACTAACCAATATTGAGTACATCTTCTGTTTGTCTGCCAAGCAAAGTATATGGATTTTCTCACTTACTCTTCGCAATACCTATGACACAGGTATCATCCATCTCTATTTTACATATGAAGAAATTGAATCACAGAGTAATTAAGCAACTTGTCCAACTTGTTCGATCGCCGGCAAGTAAATGCTGCAGCAGGGGTTTGAACTCAGGTCTGACCCCAGCGCCCATGCTCCTACCCTAGAACTTTAGCTCATCAGACCCGAACCCTGTACATTCTGGACACTGAGGCCCGGAGGTGGGAGGTACCAGCTCCAGGTCACACAGCAAGCCCGGGTCAGAGCCAGGCCCCGGACAGGGGGCTCCCAGGCCACGCTTCGATCAGCCAGGGCTGCCTCTGCTCAGAAACTGCACATTCGTTCACTGACCTCTGAAAAGACAAATGGCCCAGCGTGGGGGCCTGGGGACAATTCCGTTTAAAAACGTGTTTGAGTTAAAGTTTGGCAAATTAGAAGAACTTGTTTCTTTTTTTAAAATCTGAACTTGATAAGTTTATTCACACTTTTACCCATCTCGGTGGAAACTCCAGTCTGTGCAATAGCTTTCAGTTCTTAGTGATAAGAGGAAGGAGGAGTGTGAGGTCAGGAGCCTCGCTGGGACACACAGACGCCCAGCTCCTGACCCAGAAACGCCTTCTCCGTGGTGTTTCACCGAGTCCTGTGCACGCAGCCTGGGAGGCCTCCTGGCCGAGTGGGACGTGTGGGGTTCAAATCCCACTGACTGGCTGTGGATCCCTGACCTGGTTCCCCGGTGAGAAGTGGGGCCACACGCAGACAGCGCCTGGCTCACGGGGCCTTCTCTGTCCCCTGCTCCCTACGCCAGCCCCAGGTTAACAGGCAGCGCCTCCCCCCGCTGTGCCTGCTTCACCAGCCTCCAGGCCCTTTGTCTGCAGAACTGAAAACGTTCAGGGAAAAGTTTGCTGAAATTGAAGTTATTTCGATGGGGCCTGTGAGATACTAGACTCCAGTAAAGGTTATAAGCACAGGCTTTTTGCGTTGAGACTGTTGCTTCCTAACTGTGAGTGTAGTTGTGTCACCTCCTGTGTCTGTTTCTCTGCAGTGCAATGGGGTTAGCCATGGTCCCCCCCTCAGGGCTGTTGTGGGGACTGGGCAGGACTGTGTGGAGAGCTGGGCCCTGGTAACGTGGTCAGCACGTCACACCCCCAGGCCCTTCCACAGCCTAGACTCGGGTAAAGGTTATAAGCACAGGCTTTTTGCGTTGAGACTCTGTTGCTTCCTAACTGTGAGTGTGGTTGTGTCACCTCCTGTGTCTGTTTCTCTGCAGTGCAGTGGGGTTAGCCATGGTCCCCACCACAGGGCTGTTGTGGGGACTGGGCCGGACTGTGTGGAGAGCTGGGCCCTGGTCACGTGGTCAGCACATCACACCCCCAGGCCCTTCCACAGCTGAGCCCTGGTCACGTGGTGAGCACGTCACACCCCCAGGCCCTTCCACAGCTGGGCCCTGGTCACGTGGTCAGCACGTCACGCCCCCAGGCCCTTCCACAGCTGGGCCCTGGTCACGTGGTCAGCACGTCACGCCCCCAGGCCCTTCCACAGCTGGGCCCTGGTCACGTGGTCAGCACGTCACGCCCCCAGGCCCTTCCACAGCTGGGCCCTGGTCACGTGGTCAGCACGTCACGCCCCCAGGCCCTTCCACAGCTGGGCCCTGGTCACGTGGTCAGCACGTCACGCCCCCAGGCCCTTCCACAGCTGGGCCCTGGTCACGTGGTCAGCACGTCACGCCCCCAGGCCCTTCCACAGCTGGGCCCTGGTCACGTGGTCAGCACGTCACGCCCCCAGGCCCTTCCACAGCTGGGCCCTGGTCACGTGGTCAGCACGTCACGCCCCCAGGCCCTTCCACAGCTGGGCCCTGGTCACGTGGTCAGCACGTCACGCCCCCAGGCCCTTCCACAGCTGGGCCCTGGTCACGTGGTCAGCACGTCACGCCCCCAGGCCCTTCCACAGCTGGGCCCTGGTCACATGGTCAGCACGTCACACCCCCCAGGCCCTTCCACATCTGGGCCCTGGTCATGTGGTCAGCACGTCACACCCCGCAGGCCCTTCCACAGCTGGGCCCTGGTCACATGGTCAGCACGTCACACCCCCCAGGCCCTTCCACAGCTGGGCCCTGGTCACATGGTCAGCACATCACACCCCCAGGTCCTTCCACAGCTGGGCCCTGGTCACATGGTCAGCACATCACACCCCCAGGTCCTTCCTTACAAAAGGAAGAGGTGTTTAGTATGTTTACAGTTAAGTCTATGAGCAATTTTGGGGGAAATATAATGAATGGACCGACTGTGGTCAGCAGTTACCCGACAGATGTCTGTGCTCACGCAACATGACCCGAGGTCAAGGCTGTCCGGAGGGCTTGTGGCCGCACAGGTGCAGGAGCCCTGCACCCCCCGACGAGGAGGGTGGACAGTGGGCCTTAAACAGAAGGAAAAGCTCTTTGTGACCCAACATGGAAAGACTGACGGGAAACACCGAGTGAAGAAAGAGAAGCGGGTGCAGAACAGGACTATGGGTGCTGCCTTTTGTTGTCCCAAACACCGGGGAGAATAGCTATAGGCCATATGCATTTATTTATGCCTAGAATGTTCTAGAACACGTTATAAGAAACCAGTCCCATTAATTTCCCTCTAGGAAACGGGGGTACCGAGGTAGGAAGAGGGATATCACTACATATTGGTTGGAACCGTTGGATTTGAGAGGCATAAATGCAACATGTATGGGGTGGGGACAGGGAGAGGGGACACTGTGCGTGGCTCTAGAATCAGGTGGACGGCATGACTCCCAGCCTCACCACGGCCGGGCGTGGCTCCCTGGGTACAGGCCCACATCGCTCACCCTGGGCTGCCCCTCTTCGCTCTGCCGAAGCAGCAGCTCGCACACACGAGTGTGCATCTGAGTTCCTGGTGCAGGTCCGATTCCCGGGCCACCCCGGCACCTCACGCTGCCCACTTGGGCCTTCAAGATGGAGGTCTGGCCACAGGTCCGCGGCTCAGTCCCACGTCCTGTCCCCTCCCTGTCTCTCCCCGAACTGCTCACCAGTCCTCAGAAACACCCAGCCCTTCCACCTCCCCCCATGCTTCTCACTTCCAGGATCTTGCCTTTGAGAGTTCCCACTGCTTAAATGACGCCTGTCTGCACAGACACAGCTCAAATGCCTGCTCCCCGGGAAGCCTCTGCAATCCCGGCTTCCTCCCCTTCCTCCGGTGCTCACACCCGAACCTGCACCTCTCATTGCACTGTCCCCGCTTCCGTGACTGCAGAGGACCCTCCAGAGCGAGGACACGTACCTGGCAAGAGCATGAATGGGAGGCGCTTGGTAAACCCCAGCCCCTCACCCCCGTTTATAGAAGTGAGGCTCCGGGACCTGGGGTTGCCCTGCAGGACGGCTAACAGGTGCCGGGCTGGGATGTGTGCTGGTTGGCTCTGTGCCCCCCCCAAACCCCCGACTCTGAGGGTGGCGGTCAGATCTTTCCCTCCTTCAGGACCCGGCCAAGTCCAGCCCCTCGGGGAAGAGAACTGCTGAGGGGATGGTGGTAGGAGGAGAGCCAGGGGCCGGCGCATTCCTGCAGGGTCCGTGCGGAGGTGGGGGTGCCAGTGCGGGCGGTCAGGATGGCTGTGGGCTGGTGCGGAGGGAAGCGGGGAGGTGAATGCCATCGCTGAGAGAAGGGACGCTGTGCTGACACGGGCGGGGCGATCGGTTCCCACTCGGAGAGCTGGGAAGGAAGCACACTGGCTGGAAGTAGGCAGGCGCAGGGCCAGAGGGAGCAAACACGGTCTCCCGTTTTCATCTGCACATCTCAGGAGGTGTCTGTGTGAGAAACCTGCCTGGCTCCCCAGCACAGACACACCTACCACCTGTGTACAAAACACGCTTTTCCCTTTTTGCTTTGTAAAGATGTCTGATTGAATTTTATAGAGAGAGGAAGGGAGAGGAGAGAAACGTTGATGTGAGAGGGAAACATCGATTGGCTGCCTCCTGTACACCCCCTTCCGGGATGGAGCCTGCAACCCCCAGGAATGGAACCTGAAACACTTTGGTGCACTGGACAACACCCAGCCAACTGAGCCACACTGGCCGGGGCTCACCCAAACAGATTTTTTAAAATTTAAATTCTTTATTGTTTAAAGTATTACATGAGTCTTCTTCCCTCGCCCCCCATTGACCTCTCCTGGCTGCTCCCACCCTCCAGCACATGCCCTCACCCCCCTGCAGTCTGTGTCCATTGGTTATGCTTACATGCATGCATGCAAGTGCTTTGGCTGATCTCTTACCAGCCCCTTCCCTCTGAGGTTGGACAATCTGCTTCTATGTCTCTGGCTCTATTTTTGTTCATCAGTTTATATTGTTCATTATAGTCCACAAATGAGTGAGATCATGTGATACTTATCTTTCTCTGACTGGCTTATTTCGCTTAGCATAATAATACTTGCCAGGTGCATCCATGCTGTTGCAAATGGTAAGAGTTCCTTCTTTTTTACAGCAGCGTAGTATTCCATTGTGTAGATGTACCACAGGTTTTTAATCCACTCACCTGCTGATGGGCACTTAGGCTGATTCCAAATCTTAGCTATTGTAAATTGTGCTGCTATGAACATACAGGTGCATATATCCTTTCTGATTCACCCAAACATATTTTAAGTCAACTGGTGTGTGCATAATCAGGGGAATGAAAATTTTAATCCCCATGAGTTATAATTTCACATGTATCAGTCTGAAAAATTATTTTTAGGGTTTATATAAAGTTTTATTTACTTATTGTCTAAAGTTTTACATATGTCTCCTTTTTCCCCAATTGATTCCCCCCATCTCCCAAGTCTGGAAAATTTAAAAAACTGATATTCCAACTGTTGGTGAGGAAGTGGGGCAAAGGGAACTCTCAGACGCGCTGGCAGGAAGGTGAATGACACGACCACTACGGAGACCAGTCTGGCATTGTCTACCGAGGTTGGCCAAGTGCATTCCATTCCCTAGAACCTTGCAAATGCGCTAGGAAATCCTCATCCAAGCGCCCCCCCGCCCCCCGCCCCGCATCCCACAAGAACACACACACCAGGAGAAAAGATTAAGTCCATTCACAACTTCCGGTCTAGATGGCAGAACAGGTGAATGCTGTGCTCGCCTCCTCCCACCACCACATCAATATTACAATGAAATTCTAGAACAACCTTGAGAACCCCCTGAAGATTGGCCAGACAGAGCTCCTGTAACGAAGGATAAGAAAAAGCCAGAGACTGGTAGGAGGGGTGGAGACACAAAATGGGTCGGTCCCAGACCCATGGATGGTGGCTGAGAACCAGGAGGGATTGATTACTCAGGTCCCCACTGAGGAGCGAGGGGTCCCAGCCCCACACCCGGCTCCCCAGCCCCGAGCAGCAGTGCTGGGAAGAGGAGTCCCCGTAACATGTGGCTGTGAATATCAGTGGGATTCTGTCCAGGTGAGATGGGAACCACTGTAGACCCAGGCAAACTCTTAAGGGGCCTGTGAATCCTTGCTCCCTCACAAACACTTGCCTGAAACTCCATTGAAGCGACAGCAGTTCGAAAACCACAGGGAGAAACTGGCTTCAGGGCAAGGGCTGGAGGGGCAGCTTTCCCCCAGACGGAAGTGCTGGCTGAAGCCATTGTTCCTTTG
>NW_005370687.1:425980-430220 GCF_000412655.1 Myotis brandtii
CCCCGAGCCATCAGCACAGGTGGATGCCAAATCTGAGTCTCCATCAGCCAGGCGAACACTGCTCTTACCCCACCCAGGTGATTCTCTGAGACCCCTCCCCACCTAACCAGCACACTAACCTGAACCTCACAAGCAGCCAGCCTCAACCATGCTGCGACTTTCCTAAAATCTCTCAAAGGTCCACAAACCCAAACAAGGAACAGCTGGCCTAGTATGTCCTGTCCCCCTTGCTGAGTGGCCCCAGCACTAGTGGCAGTGGCTTAGTTCACAGCATAGGCAGCCACCAGCTGCCGATCACTTTGTAGCTCCTACCAGGTGGCCCCATGCTGGGCACAGGCAGTGCTTGTCCTGGGGCTGCACTAGAGCTCCTCCCAGAAGACCCAGAACCAACACACCCATGGCGGGCTTCCAACCACCCCAGGGCACCACCCAACCACCTCTGCGAGAGTCTCACTAAAGTGAACCCCGCTCTGTGAGGTCAGGCCTCATACAAAAGCTTGTTCACTTTGGTCCCGGCCAGTCAGCCAGAGGTCAATCCCACCCACTGACGTGCTAACAGTAATCAAGGCTCCACTGAAGCAGGAGGCCACACACAACCCACATCAGGGACATCCCTGGGTCACCCGGCTCAGGTGACAGGGGAGTTTGCACCACTGGGCCCCACAGGACACCTACTGCATAAGGTCATCCGGCCAAGACCAGGAGACATAGAAGATCTACCTAATACACAGAAACAAACATAAGGGGGCAGCCAAAATGAGGAGACAAAGAAACATGTCCCAAATGCCAAGACCAGGAGACATAGAAGATCTCCCTAATACACAGAAACAAACACAGGGAGGCACCAAAATGAGGAGACAAAGAAATATGCCCCAAAGAAAGAACAGTACAAAACTCCAGAAAAAGAACTAAAAGAAATGGAGTCAAGCAGTTTACTAGATGCTGAGTTCAAAACACTGGATATAAGGATGCTCAGTGAACTTAGGGGAAGAACAGATGAACTCAGAGAGAACTTATACGAAGAGATAGAAGCCACAAAAAAATAACCAGTCAGAAATGAAGAATACACTAGGTAGAGTCAAAAGAAGATTAGATGAAGCAGAGAATTGAATCAGCAATTTTGGAGAAAAGGTAGCAGAAAGAACCCAATCAGAACAGCAAAAAGAAAAAATAATTTCAAAAAAATGAGAATAGTCCAAGGGACCTCTGGGACATCAAGTGTAACAACATTCACATTATAGGTAGACAAGAGAGAACAAAGGGCTGAAAACCTATTTGAAAAAAATAATGACTGAAAACTTCCCTAACCTGGTGAAGGAAATAGACATACAAATCCAGGAAGCACAGAAAGTCCCAAACAAGATGAACCCAAAGAGGCCCATACCAACACACATCATAACTAAAATGCCAAAGGTTAAAGACAAAGAGATAATCTTAAAATCAAAAAGAGAGACAGTTAACTACACGGGAGTTTCCATAAGACTGTCAGCTGATTGCAAAACAGAACCATTCCAGGCCAAAAGGGATTGGCATGAAATATTCAAAGTGATGAAAAGCAAGGACCTACAACCAAGACTACTTGACCCAGCAAAGCTCTCATTTAGAGTCAAAGGGGCAGATAAAGAGCTTCCCAGACAAGAAAAAGCAAAAGGAGTTCATCACCACCAAACCAGTATTACAAGAAGAAGAAGAAAAAAATTAAAAATATGAATAATAAAATGGCAATAACTAATTACTTTAAATGAAATGGATTAAATGCTCTAATCAAAAGACATAAGGTAGCAGAATGGGCCGAAACCGGTTTGGCTCAGTGGATAGAGCGTCGGCCTGCGGACTGAAGGGTCCCGGGTTCGATTCTGGTCAAGGGCATGTACCTGGGTTGCGGGCACATCCCCAGTAGGAGATGTGCAGGAGGCGGCTGATCGATGTTTCTGACTCTCTGTCTCTCTCCCTTCCTCTCTGTAAAAAATCAATAAAATATATTAAAAAAAAAAAAGGTAGCAGAATGGATTAAAAAACAAGACCCACACATATGCTGCCTAAAAGAGGCCCACTTCAGATCGAAAGGCACACACAGACTGAAAGTAAAGAGATGGAAAAATATATTTCATGCAAATAGAAATAAATAAATAAAAAGAGCTGAGGTAGCAATACTTATGTCAGACAAAATAGACTTTAAAACAAAGGCTATAACAAGAGACAAAGAAGAACATTTCCTTATACCATAGCCAAGATATGGAAGCAGCCTAAGTGCCCATCAATAGATGATTGGATGAAGAAGAGATGACACATATACACAATGGAATATTACTTGATCGTAAAAAAGAAGAACTCTAGCTCTGGCCAGTGTAGCTCGGTTGGTTGGAGCATCAGCCTGTGCACCAAAACAGCGGTCACCAACCGGTGGTCCACGGACCACACTGGTGGTCTGTGAGGTCCGAAAGCTTGGCGACCGCTGCACCAAAAGGTTACTGGTTTGATCCCCAGTCATGGTGAGTACAGGAGGCAGCCGATTGGGGTTTTTCTCATACACTGATGTTTTTCTCTCCTCGCTCTCTCTCTCTCGCTCTCTCTCTCTCTCTCCCCCTACCCCCCTTCTCTAAAATCAGTAAAAAAGCATATCCTCAGGTGATGATTAAAAATAAATTATTTAAAGTAAAAAGAATGAAATCTTACCATATGCAACAACATGGATGGACCTAGAGGGTATTATACTAAGTGAAATGTCAAAGAAAGACAAGTACCATTTGATTTCACTTATATATGTAATCCAAACAATAAAAATAAATGAACAATCAAAATAGACACAGAGAACAGATGTTGCCAAATGGGAGGAAGGGTAGGGGGCTAGGTGAAAATGGTGGAGGAGTAAGAAGTACAAATTGGCAGGGACAAAGATGTACCAAGTAAAGTGCAGCTGAGGAAATGTAGTCAATAATGTTATAATAACTGTGTGTGGTGCCAGGTGGGTACCTGACTTATGGGGGGGGGGGTTACTTTGTAAGTTATATAAATGTTTAACTGCTATACTGTACACCTGAAACTAATATGATATTGAATGTCAACTGTAATTGAAAAGAAAAAAGAACATTCTCACCAGCGCTGTTTCTAGAAGCAAAATGTTGGAAGCGACCCAAATGTCCTTAAATAGTACAACAAAAAGTTAAACGTGCAATCGTAGTCCAAGGAACTCCATACCAGAGTGGAAATGAACTAACCGCAGCTGTGCACCAGCATGCCTGAATCTGTCATTGTGTGTGTGTGTGGAGGGGTGGGTGGAGGTAAAAAGGAAGTTGTAGAAGACTTCATGCAATGGAAACTTCTTCTCTTCAAAATCCAAAAGGGTGAGACCACACAATACTGCTTATACGGTGATATAAACACGTGGCAGGGCTGTAAAGAAAAAAGGTCACGACAAACATCACACTGAGGATAGCGCTCAGGGGAAGAAGAGGTGGGAGGGTATTTCATCTACTCAGTATTACTAAATAGAGCCAGGAGCCCTCCAGCCAGCCCGGGAAAGCCTGTGTCCTGTGTGCCCTGGGTCAGATCAGACCTGCTCCTGCCTGAGGACGCCAAGGACGGGCCCTTTCCAGCAGCGGCGGGGAAATGGCTCTGCAGTCTTCTGTTCAGGACGAGGCTTGCTGGCTCTTTCCCTGACCCCGCCTTCTCATCGCAGGCCTTCACCCCACTGGGGATCTGAGCAATTCCTTTGAAGTCGCTTCAGAGTCTTCTGAGCCTTCATCCCCGATGACTGACATGTGCCTGAGTCACCGAGGTCAGCCCACAGCAAACGGGCCCTTTCATCCTTCTTACTCCTCCCCTCAGGGACTCGGGGTCCTTGCTCTGCTGCCCACACGCTTTGTTTCACTGGGACACCAATGACTCAGAGGAGAGCAGGGTCACAGGCATGTCCCCCAGGATCATGGCCTTGAGAGGCAAAGGCAGGAGATGCTAAGGGATCTCCAGGCACCAGCCAGCGGCCGGGCAGAGAAGGACGGGATCCGGGTGCAGGGGCTGCTTCTGCTGCGGTGGTTATGGTGCCTCAGGACCAAGTGGTGGGGCTTGGGCTGTAGAACAGAGTGGGCCCCTGATGCTGGGCTCAGACCCCCAGCCCACTGGCCAGCGGCGAGGAGGAGGGGCCAGGAGGGTTGTGTTACTCCGAACTAAGAAATACCTTATTCCCCACAGAGCCAGTGCCGGGACCTGGAGGCGCTGTGGTGCTGGGGCAGGTGCTGAG
>NW_005370687.1:430293-435064 GCF_000412655.1 Myotis brandtii
GGCTTTCCCATTGGAAAGCACCTTGCGGTTCATAACTCACTTCAGGAGTGAGTACAGTTATTAAGGAAGAGAGAAGCCGTGCGGTATAATGGAGCTTAGAGGAGCCGTTCAACAAGCAGGTCTGGAGCACACGCCGGGACACGGAGTGCTGGCGAGGAGTGGAGCCGCTGGACGCTCCCAGCCAGCGGAAAACTGCTTGGCAGAGCCTGCTGTGCTGCACACACACCTGCCCCATGGCCTGGCAGTCCTGCCCCTGGGGATATCCCCGTGTCCACCAGATGACACGGACCAGAATGTCCCCAGCAGTGCTCTTCACCAGAGCCCCAGCCAGATGGGGTCCACAGACTCCAGTGAGCGTATGCAGTGCGCTGCCACTCAGCAAGCACAAGACACACTGTAGCGACATGCAAAGCGGGAGGAGTTCAGAGACGCAATGCTGAACGGAACCCTGCCTGGTCCCACTGCCTGAGGGGCCGGAACAGGGGACCCTGCTCAGCGCCTACAGGAGTCCAGGCAGCAGTCCCCTGGGAGGGGGTGGTGACTGCTCTCTGGGTCCTGGAAATGCTCTGTATTGTGAGCTGGGTAGTGGGTTCCTGGATGGAGACACATGTAAAACTCCATGGAGATTAAACTTAAGGCTTGTGCACCTTAGTCACTATATGTAAGGTTGTGTCTAAAGCAACAATAATACTCCAGGTCTAATGTCCACTGCTCCTGCCCCGGCCCTGACTACTGGCTGCTGGTCTCCCCCTTAGAAGTGTTGTGCTGTGCAGGTGCTGGGGGCTGTGCAGGTGCTGGGGGCCGTGCAGGTGCTGGGGG
Organism: Myotis brandtii; assembly: GCF_000412655.1. Lineage (NCBI taxonomy): Eukaryota > Metazoa > Chordata > Mammalia > Chiroptera > Vespertilionidae > Myotis > Myotis brandtii. The sequence goes on from NW_005370687.1 coordinate 431,113, forward strand.
CTGTGCAGGTGCTGGGGACTGTTCAGGTGGGGACTGTGCAGGTGCTGGGGGCTGTGCAGGTGCTGGGGGCCGTGCAGGTGCTGGGGACTGTGCAGGTGCTGGGGGCTGTTGTGGTGCTGGGGGCTGTGCAGGTGCTGGGGGCTGTGCAGGTGCTGGGGGCTGTGCAGGTGCTGGGGGCTGTGCAGGTGCTGGGGGCTGTGCAGGTGCTGGGGGCTGTGCAGGTGCTGGGGGCTGTGCAGGTGCTGGGGGCTGTGCAGGTGCTGGGGGCTGTGCAGGTGCTGGGGGCTGTGCAGGTGCTGGGGGCTGTGCAGGTGCTGGGGGCTGTGCAGGTGCTGGGGGCTGTGCAGGTGCTGGGGGCTGTGCAGGTGCTGGGGGCTGTGCAGGTGCTGGGGGCTGTGCAGGTGCTGGGGGCTGTGCAGGTGCTGGGGGCTGTGCAGGTGCTGGGGGCTGTGCAGGTGCTGGGGGCTGTGCAGGTGCTGGGGGCTGTGCAGGTGCTGGGGGCTGTGCAGGTGCTGGGGGCTGTGCAGGTGCTGGGGGCTGTGCAGGTGCTGGGGGCTGTGCAGGTGCTGGGGGCTGTGCAGGTGCTGGGGGCTGTGCAGGTGCTGGGGGCTGTGCAGGTGCTGGGGGCTGTGCAGGTGCTGGGGGCTGTGCAGGTGCTGGGGGCTGTGCAGGTGCTGGGGGCTGTGCAGGTGCTGGGGGCTGTGCAGGTGCTGGGGGCTGTGCAGGTGCTGGGGGCTGTGCAGGTGCTGGGGGCTGTGCAGGTGCTGGGGGCTGTGCAGGTGCTGGGGGCTGTGCAGGTGCTGGGGGCTGTGCAGGTGCTGGGGGCTGTGCAGGTGCTGGGGGCTGTGCAGGTGCTGGGGGCTGTGCAGGTGCTGGGGGCTGTGCAGGTGCTGGGGGCTGTGCAGGTGCTGGGGGCTGTGCAGGTGCTGGGGGCTGTGCAGGTGCTGGGGGCTGTGCAGGTGCTGGGGGCTGTGCAGGTGCTGGGGGCTGTGCAGGTGCTGGGGGCTGTGCAGGTGCTGGGGGCTGTGCAGGTGCTGGGGGCTGTGCAGGTGCTGGGGGCTGTGCAGGTGCTGGGGGCTGTGCAGGTGCTGGGGGCTGTGCAGGTGCTGGGGGCTGTGCAGGTGCTGGGGGCTGTGCAGGTGCTGGGGGCTGTGCAGGTGCTGGGGGCCGTGCAGGTGCTGGGGGCTGTGCAGGTGCTGGGGGCTGTGTAGGTGCTGGGGACTGTGTAGGTGCTGGGGACTGTGCAGGTGCTGGGGGCTGTGCAGGTGCTGGGGGCCGTGCAGGTGCTGGGACTGTACAGGTGCTGGGGGCTGATGCAGGTGCTAGGACTGTGCAGGTGCTGGGGACTGTGCAGGTGCTGGGACTGTGCAGGTGCTGGGGACTGTACAGGTGCTGGGACTGTGCAGGTGCTGGGGACTGTACAGGTGCTGGGACTGTGCAGGTGCTGGGGACTGTACAGGTGCTGGGACTGTGCAGGTGCTGGGGACTGTACAGGTGCTGGGACTGTGCAGGTGCTGGGGACTGTACAGGTGCTGGGACTGTGCAGGTGCTGGGGACTGTACAGGTGCTGGGACTGTGCAGGTGCTGGGGACTGTACAGGTGCTGGGACTGTGCAGGTGCTGGGGACTGTACAGGTGCTGGGACTGTGCAGGTGCTGGGGACTGTACAGGTGCTGGGACTGTGCAGGTGCTGGGGACTGTACAGGTGCTGGGACTGTGCAGGTGCTGGGGACTGTACAGGTGCTGGGACTGTGCAGGTGCTGGGGACTGTACAGGTGCTGGGACTGTGCAGGTGCTGGGGACTGTACAGGTGCTGGGACTGTGCAGGTGCTGGGGACTGTACAGGTGCTGGGACTGTGCAGGTGCTGGGGACTGTACAGGTGCTGGGACTGTGCAGGTGCTGGGGACTGTACAGGTGCTGGGACTGTGCAGGTGCTGGGGACTGTACAGGTGCTGGGACTGTGCAGGTGCTGGGGACTGTACAGGTGCTGGGACTGTGCAGGTGCTGGGGACTGTACAGGTGCTGGGACTGTGCAGGTGCTGGGGACTGTACAGGTGCTGGGACTGTGCAGGTGCTGGGGACTGTACAGGTGCTGGGACTGTGCAGGTGCTGGGGACTGTACAGGTGCTGGGACTGTGCAGGTGCTGGGGACTGTACAGGTGCTGGGACTGTGCAGGTGCTGGGGACTGTACAGGTGCTGGGACTGTGCAGGTGCTGGGGACTGTACAGGTGCTGGGACTGTGCAGGTGCTGGGGACTGTACAGGTGCTGGGACTGTGCAGGTGCTGGGGACTGTACAGGTGCTGGGACTGTGCAGGTGCTGGGGACTGTACAGGTGCTGGGACTGTGCAGGTGCTGGGGACTGTACAGGTGCTGGGACTGTGCAGGTGCTGGGGACTGTACAGGTGCTGGGACTGTGCAGGTGCTGGGGACTGTACAGGTGCTGGGACTGTGCAGGTGCTGGGGACTGTACAGGTGCTGGGACTGTGCAGGTGCTGGGGACTGTACAGGTGCTGGGACTGTGCAGGTGCTGGGGACTGTACAGGTGCTGGGACTGTGCAGGTGCTGGGGACTGTACAGGTGCTGGGACTGTGCAGGTGCTGGGGACTGTACAGGTGCTGGGACTGTGCAGGTGCTGGGGACTGTACAGGTGCTGGGACTGTGCAGGTGCTGGGGACTGTACAGGTGCTGGGACTGTGCAGGTGCTGGGGACTGTACAGGTGCTGGGACTGTGCAGGTGCTGGGGACTGTACAGGTGCTGGGACTGTGCAGGTGCTGGGGACTGTACAGGTGCTGGGACTGTGCAGGTGCTGGGGACTGTACAGGTGCTGGGACTGTGCAGGTGCTGGGGACTGTACAGGTGCTGGGACTGTGCAGGTGCTGGGGACTGTACAGGTGCTGGGACTGTGCAGGTGCTGGGGACTGTACAGGTGCTGGGACTGTGCAGGTGCTGGGGACTGTACAGGTGCTGGGACTGTGCAGGTGCTGGGGACTGTACAGGTGCTGGGACTGTGCAGGTGCTGGGGACTGTACAGGTGCTGGGACTGTGCAGGTGCTGGGGACTGTACAGGTGCTGGGACTGTGCAGGTGCTGGGGACTGTACAGGTGCTGGGACTGTGCAGGTGCTGGGGACTGTACAGGTGCTGGGACTGTGCAGGTGCTGGGGACTGTGCAGGTGCTGGGGGCCGTGCAGGTGCTGGGGGTCGTGCAGGTGCTGGAGGCCATGCAGGTGCCAGAGGCTGTACCTGAGGGCAAAGAGCCAGAGCTTCTCAAACTGGAGGAGAAAGGATATGGCCCTCTGGAGGCATTCTTGTCTGGGGACTTTTGAACAAGGGGCAGAATTTGGTGTAGGGCTTATTTCCATGGAAATGCACTCCCAATAGCAAAGTTCTTGGGATGGAGATATATAGCTCCTGTTCAATTTCAACTGCTGGAGATTATCTATATTTTATTTTTTAAATATGTTTTTATTGATTTGAGAGAGAGAGGAAAGGAGAGGGAGAGAGATAGAAACATCGATCGGCTGCCACTTGCATGCCCCCTATTGGGGATCGAGCCCACAACCCGGGCATGTGTCCTGACCAGGACTCCAACAGGAGATCTCTTGGTGCGGGGTCAACACGCGGCACCGAGCACACTGGCCGGGCTGTCTATATTTTAGTATAACAAAATGGCGGAGGTTGGGAGGAACAAAGTAATAACAAGTAAAGGTTGGCTTAACCCAGTTCACCATACACAGCAAGTGAGGATGAGTCAACCTTAGACAGAGGCAGTGCTGGGCCTTGAGTTCCAGTCCTGCCAAGAACTTCTGCAGTGCCAGGCTGGTGTGGCTCAGTGGTTGAGCATCTACCTATGAACCAGGAGTGTGGGATGTGCAGGAGGCAGCCAATTGATGATTCTCTCTCATCATTGATGTTTCTGTCTCTCCCTCTCCCTTCCTCTCTGAAATCAAT
>NW_005370687.1:435171-476022 GCF_000412655.1 Myotis brandtii
GCCTCTCAGAGCTGCTGGTTCTCAGCTACCCATTTGAGAAACTAAAATGCGTGCTCTAGACAAAGCAAGGGACTGTAAGGAATGTCATTAATATGGTGGGAATAGTTATTCTGGGTGGTTAGGATCATCTTAGTTTCTCCTTTGCACTTCTTTTAAAAATTTCCCAAATTGGATAGCAAAGAACAAATTGAATCATCTTTCATGAACAGTTCAGATACAATCCTTCAGGGGTCTTTCTAGACTGTGAAGGTGGGGGAAGCCCTCCCCTGAGCCCCCTTGCACCCTGCCCCCTTGCCCAGCCGGAACCATCAGCTGCATCCCCAATCCTGCCTCTGTGTCCCCCAAAAGGGGCCAGTACAAAGCAGAGGGGAGAGGAAGAACTCAGACCCCGCCTCAGAAGTGAGGGAGTTAGACGGACACCCGCCACTCCTAGCCAGCAGGCCAGGGACGCACAGCGCTCTCTGAAATAACAACGCAACCACCCTGCTGAGATTTGGGGACAATTGGCTTTTTAAAAAAATGGAGGTATAATTGACATACAACATTTTATTAGCTTCAGGTGTGCAACATAATTATTTTGTATATGTTGCATAATGATTACCACAATAAGTCTGGTTAGCATTCATCGCCTTCTATAGTTACAGATTTTTTCCTGTGATGAGAAGATTTACTACTCTCTGAACCACTTTCAAGTGTGCAGTGGTTTATACAGTATTATTAACTGTATTATTATAATAATAGTATATAGTATTATTATAGTACATTAACTATAGAAAATTAGCTTTTTCTACTCTGTGTGCCTGTGAGTCCCAGCCCTCTTAAGAATATTAAAATTGTAGACAATACCAGCACACACATATATATAATAATAACATATTAACATACTTTATATATATTTCTTTCCTTTCCACCCCTCGTGCCCTCTGCCACCCTTGAAGGGGAGAGCAAGCAGAAGGGCACCCCAAGTGCCGAGGTAGAATCGGAGCTCGCCTCCAGCTCCGGCCAGCGGACCACACCTCTCCGGCCCCACGTCCTACCACACACTGAGGCAGAAACTTCTGCCCCCGGTTTTGGAGAAACCATTTCCGTCCCCCAAAGACCCCCTTCCCTTGTCCCAGTTCTGGTAAAGGCCAGACGGGGTGCAGCAGGCAGGACCAGATGTTTACACTCAGTGCCCAACCGAGGGAGGGAGGCCTGCAGACCCGAGTAGATGGGCCCCGCCTTCCAGCTCCCTCCCAGAGCCTGGCAGGTTCCCCACTCACCCCTCTTCTCTAACCAGGTCAGGAGAATCCATCTGCAAGGCACATTCACACTCCCGTGTCAAGGGAAACTGACACATTCTTGGAAGTGGCCAAACTTGTTAGGAAAATGAGTTTCTGTTCCTGGTCAGAGTGCCTCCCATGTGCTCCAGTATCATATTTGAGTCTCAGGTACATAAATGCTAATCTCAGCATTGGTAAAATTCATTAATAAGGACCCTTCTGCTCACCTTGAGGGCTGAGTCGTGGGCCTGCAGAGTAGAAAATGCCGGGTTCTATCCGCCTTCCGCTGTGACCGCAGGTCTGACCTGCCCTCAGTGAGGCGAGCCGGTGGGCCTGCATCTTAGAGCTTGACGCGGTGTGAGGCCCTCCTGGGACCAGGCCCCTCTGCGGGCACCCTCTCCATCCTAAATGTCCTTAGGTCTGCCCTCCCCCTCCCTCCTTGGCCATCTTGTAACTGCCCTGGAGGGGGCTCCTGTGCCCCCACATCTCTCAGATGCCCTGTAGGCCAACTCATCAAAACCAAAACTCTTCCTGGCCCGGCCCCAGGTGGCTCAGTAGCTGAGTGTCGACCAATGAATGAGGAGGTCACCTGTTGGATTGCCGGTCAGGGCACATGCCGGGTCTCTCAGGCTCGATACTGATCACTGATTCTCTCTCATCATTGCTGTTTCTATCTCTCCCTCTCCCTTCCTCTCTGAAATCAATAAAAATGTATTAAAGAAAAACAAAACTCTCCCTCCTCCTGCAACCCACTGCTGCTCCCTCCAGCCGCCCTGAGGCCCTGTCTTAATAATATTCCATCTTTTTGACTCTGATTTCTAATTAGTTGCCAAGTTCCAGTCAAGCCTCTTTCCTGCTCCAATTTTTCAGTGGATGCTGCTGCCTAAGCCTGAGTCATTAATGCCCCACCCTGGCCTTAGGGTCCCATTAAGTCAGTCTCTGAGAGACGCAGAGGTCGAAGACCATGCTGAGGTCACCCAGCCAGAATGACAGGGCTCATGCTCCCGGCACTGCCTGGCCACCTCCTCTTCTGACGAACGAGGTGGTCATTAGCTGGAATGTGCACTCACCTCCCTGAGCCCTGCCTTTGCTTCAGCACCTCCTGGATGGACACCGCCTTCTCTATCCGCCGCTGAAATCCCACCCACCTGGTCATTTTTCCTTTACTTGGTTTTCAAATTGTTTTGTAGGATGAGCTTGTAATTTTGCTCTAAATTTCCTTTGAAATTCAAAATATTAATTTATAAATAGGGATTTTTAACCCCATTTTTTTTTCAAGGCTTCATTCTTTTTTAAAAATATATTTTATTGATTTTTTTTACAGAGAGGAAGGGTGAGGGATAGAGAGTTAGAAACATCGATGAGAGAGAAACATCGGTCAGCTGCCTCCTGCACACCCACTACTGGGGATGTGCCCGCAACCAAGGTACATGCCCTTGACCGGAATCGAACCTGGGACCCTTGAGTCCACAGGCTGACGCTCTATCCACTGAGCCAAACCGGTTAGGGCAAGGCTTCATTCTTTTGAAATTTTTATTCCCTCAACCAAACATGGTACCTCTCTCCCGCCGTCTCAGAGTTGTCTGCGATGTAGCATCCTGGGAGGGTAGCTTTGCACCCCCAGCATGTATAAGGACTGTGAGCACAGTGAACTTTTTTTAAAATTGATTTTAAGGCAGAGGGGAGAGAGAGAGGGAGGGAGACTTCGATTTGTTGTTTCACTGTGCCTTCATTGGTTGATCCTTGTGTGTGCCCTGATCATGGATAGAACCTGCAACCTTGCGGGGAGAAGCCCGGCTCTATTCTCCGGGATGTGCCTTCCCAGGAATGTTGGAGCCACAGCTGCTGAGGGGGAGAAAGGTACACAACAGGCCAGCACGGCCTTGGAATGAGTGCAGCCGCAGACAAGCCTCGGCCAGGTCCTTCCTAGGGTTCTGCCATTTCTTGGCTGGCTGACCGTGGACAAGTCTTTTAATCGTGGTAGGTTTCCTCATCTGCAAAAGGAAGACCCAATTGGCTCGAGGATCCCTAATGGACAAAGGAGGTGTGAGCATCCGAGTAGAATTCCATAGCTTGGTGAACAGGGGCTGATGTCCACAGGGCCCTTCTCCCACTGTCTGAGCACGTGCTCCAAAGGCACACAGCCACAGGGCCCCGAGGCCTGGGAGCCACACTGGCTCCCAGAGCCCCCAGAGGTGCCCGTCTTCACAGCGTCCCAGGGCTCCCTCTCCAGCTGGGAGCCTGCAGCAGCTGGACAAACCCAGTCTTTTTATTTTTAAATGATTTTTAGAGAGGAAGGGAAGGATATAGGGAGAGAAACATCAATGAGAGAGAACCATCGATGAGCTGCCTCTTGCACACCCCCTACTGGGGATTGGGCCCACAGTCCCGTGTCCTGCCCAGGAATCCAATAGGTGACCTCCTGGTGCATGGGTCGAGGTTCAACCACTGAGCCACACCAGCCGGGCTAGACAACTCCATTCTTAACGGCCCTGGCCTGAGGAGGGCAGGCTGGAGGAGTTCAGGAGAGCGGTGCAGCCACCCACAGAAGACACCAACCGACACAGCAACTGCTGCCCATTAGAACATTTATTTCTCAGAGAGAAAATAATTCCAGACAGTCATATTATAGTAGGTAAAATTAACTTCTGTACTCTTTACAAGCATAGATTTTCTGTTTATTACCTCTCTTATACCATCTGTTATAAACAATTCTAGAAAGCAAATAAAGTCACTTTCTACAATAAATAGAGCATCGTGTGCTTCACAGCAGACGCGACTGAGGCACGCAGGCCCCACGCCACAGCAGGATCTGAGCCGTTTCCCATTCCAAAAGCGCAGTTTTCAAAATGAGACTCAGAGAAAGATTCAGAGAGAGAGAAAGTGTCAGAGGGAAGAGATACACACAGAAAGAGGAGAAATAGAGAAAGCCCCGAGATCTTACAACACAGGTTGAGACGAAGGTCACAGAGTCACAGCCGACTGACTACCTGGGGAGAGGGGTGCACTGGCTCCTTAAATACCACACTGTGTGCACTTAAAATACTCAGCCACACAATGGAGGACTAGTCATGGAAACTAGAGGCCTGAATAATTTAGAGCAATATTTTACAATTATATACACCGTGTCCTTCCCTAGCCATATGCTGCATTGTATTTTGAGTATTGTACAAAAGCCAAACCCCATCCTTGGTGTTATAGTTTTGTCGCTTCCCTTTAAAACTCTGGCTCGTGTCCCAAATGTATAAGAAGTTGTGGTGGTTGGTTGATTGTATTTTTAAAAACTCGTGTGTGTAAAAATGGCAGTAATCTCCCCAGTGACTTCGTTTTGTCCAAAACTCCCCTATGAAAAATTTAAAACAATTAAAAAGAACGTCAGGTTAAAAATCAACATGGCAATCAGTGGCCTGCACCCTGGCCCGAGACTTTGGTGCCTAAGAGGTGAGAGGAAACACCCAGAGAACATCGAAGCCTCTGAAAGTCGTGGGTGGTCAGTCAGCTTCCCGTTTCACAGCTTTTTTCCTTCCATTTTTGAGAAGGTGATGGGGGGGTGGGGGGAGGTGTTGAGGGGGAAGAGGGAGGGCAGAGGGTCTGAAATAAAAGTGCAGGCTTCCCTGGAGTTGGGAAGCGGGGCGGCCAGGCTGGGCAGGCGGAACCCGGGCCGGAAGACACTGCACTGCAGGCACCACGCTGTCCATGGGGTGGACGGGGCGAGAGGCCGCCGTTGCAGAAAACAAAAAGCCCCCGAGGAGCGGAGAGGAAGAAGGAAGGGCAGACGGGCGCCACCTCAACAAACCTCACCTCCAAGTGGGCAGGTGGACACTTGCACGTCCAGCCCGTCTGCTGACAGGAGCCGCCCAGCCTCAGCCTGCCTCTTGGCCAGACAGGACGAGGGCGGGAGGCCCCCCGCAATCCAAGGGGGAAGCGCTCACAGCTGGGTGTCTGCAGATGTAAGGGTCAGCGGGAGGGGGAACCGCAGGGGGCGGGGGGCATGTGCTGGTGGAGGGGTCACCCGAGTGGCAGGCTGGCCTCTGTTCTGGGCCCCGAGGAGCCAGGCGGAGGCACCCACCTAGCATAGCAGCTGGCCTCAAAGGGAAACACAAAGACCGATTTGGTAATGGTTTCTGTCAGTTTGGCACAAGAGAAAGGAAAGGAACAGGGGACAGACTGGGCGGAGGTGCAGATGGGACAGGGAAGAGGTGTGAGAATGGGTGATTGGAGGATTTGGGCAGGGGGGAGGGGGGGGTGAGCTCACTGACATTCCCCACGGGACCCGAGTGTATCCACAGCACCTCTGGGGTCAATGTCAGCGCCTCGCTCACCTGAGGTGTGGTTACCTGGGAGTGGGCGGAGGGGCCGCACACCCTAAAGAGCACGGAACCCACCTTCTGAGGCCAGGTCCCTCTCCTCGCTGGGCCTCCCAGCTGCTTCTACTTCTAACTGGTTCTTCAGTGGACCAGCCCTGAGGGAGCTCAGGTGGGAGTTTTTGGCACACAGTAGGCCCAACAGGGGGACCATGCAGTTTGTCAAAACTGGGGCCTCAGCCCAGGCAGCCCCTGGCCTGCTATGAAGGGGACAGAGGCAGAGCAGGCAGACCCAGGCCGGCCCCGCCCTTACAGGTAGCTGGAGGGGACGAAGGAGTGGGGCCCCCGGACGCGGCTCAGGTGGATCATGGCTCGGTCGTAGGCCACCTGCACCGACTTGCGGATGCTCGTCTTGCGACCTTCCAGCATCTTGAGCTTGTCCACGGTGTCTTCCACGCCCAGGGGCAGGACTTTATCTCTTGGAAGCCACTGCCTAAAATACAAGCACAGTAAGATGCCTGGGCCTTGGTGAGTTGGTCCCACGAGGGTGCCCTCAGCACCTGCTTGCCCAGGACCAGCGCATAGTGGGGAAGGGACAGGCAGGAGGAGGCAGACTGGGACACCTCAGAAAGGAGGCCACCAGGGGACCCGTTTTTGCTGTCAGCCCCCTCTCTGCTCCCTCTGCTTAGGAGGTAGTCAGGGCAGGAGCTAGGACAGGCCCATGTGCTGCCTCTGGGACTGGCTGAGCCATCGGAGGGCTCCGGGCTCGCCCTGTTGCAGAATCAGGGAGCTCTGCTAGGAAGTGGGGCTGCTGCCAGGCATTAATAAACTCAACCCTGGGGCCTGAACCTGGTACTTCACCAGGTGAATCTAACCTGTGGCTAAGAGCCCATCCTTCAGGTCAGATCTGAGTTTGTATGTTAGTTTTGACTGTGGAGCCCTGGCTTTCCTCATCTACAAAATGGGCGGGGGAGGGGGGGCGGGGAACCCAATGAATATATAAATGAGGATAAATGCAAAGTAATTCACATTAAGGACACTGAGTAAACACAATAAATGGCAGCTATTTTCATCGTTATTATCGTTTTTCCTAGCTCCTCCTACCTCCTCATTCTATGGAAGCAAAGGTGAAGCTCCTGCTGGTGTTGAGAGCAGCCTGAAGTGCTCACCAGCAATGAGCAAGCACGCCTCGCAGTGGGCCCTGCGGCCCAGCCCCTGGCCCAGGACTGAGACAGAATTCCTGCAGCCACTGGGTGTGCGGCAGCTGACAGGCTCTCAGCTGGGTTCTCTCCAGGAATCACCTACCATGAGGGAGCTGCCTGGCCCAAGGTCCCTCCCTCCTCAGGGGCAGCCAGCATTCAATGACTAGCTGGCCTGGGGGTACAAAGGCACAGCCTCAATTTCTGACATGGCTAACGAGCCACCTAGCTCTAGAGCTCCCGTAAGATCAGCTGAAGCCTCTATGGCAAGAGCACCACAGTTCAACATTTTCTTCTCCCAATGCTGCGTCTCTTGACCCCACAGCTTCCCCCAATGCTGCATCCCTCATCCCCACAGCTCTTTCCCAATGCTGCATCCCTCATCCCCACAGCACTTCCCCAATGCTACGTCCCTCATCCCCAGCTTCCCCAATGCTGCATCCCCCATCCCCACAGCTTTCCCCCAATGCTGCATCCCCCATCCCCACAGCTTTCCCCCAATGCTGCATCCCTCATCCCCACAGCTCCCCCAATGCTGCATCCCTCACATCCCTCATCCCCATAGCTTCCCCACAATGCTGCATCCCTCATCCCTCAGGGGCAGCCAGCATTCAATGACTAGCTGGCCTGGGGGTACAAAGGCACAGCCTCAATTTCTGACATGGCTAACGAGCCACCTAGCTCTAGAGCTCCCGTAAGATCAGCTGAAGCCTCTATGGCAAGAGCACCACAGTTCAACATTTTCTTCTCCCAATGCTGCGTCTCTTGACCCCACAGCTTCCCCCAATGCTGCATCCCTCATCCCCACAGCTTCCCCACAATGCTGGGTCCCTCATCCCCACAGCTCTCCCCCAGTGCTGTGTCCCTTGGTCCCACAGCTCTCCCCAGTAAGCCTCCTGAATCAAATTGCCATGTCAGAGTTTTCCCAGGGAGTCTGGTCTCAGTTACTATTAACACTACTAATCAGTGTTGTTAGTAACACTAAGTTCTACTAACGTGGCAAGTGCAGGCCAGCTGCTGGCAGGTAGCGCCTCACCTGCACTTCTGTGCATCTCTCAGCAACGCAGACTCTGCGCAGCCCTCAGCCTGCACTCTGCACCTTCCCAGCAGCAGCACCCACTCACCAGGTGCGCTTGTTGTCAAAAAAGAGGACAAGGAAGAGCTTCTCTCCAGCCTCGGCCTGTTTCTGCTCTCCCAGCTTCAGCACATCCAGTGGGGGGACAGGGATGGGGACGCCATTGTGCAGGAGGCCCTCCCGGGGCATCTTGGGATCGATGATCTGGAGGCAGGAAAGGAGACGGCACTCAGCGGGAGGTGGACGGGGTGAGCAGGGCAGCCCGCCCCAGGACTAACCACCAAACCACCCCACAACCAAGCGACAGAGGTAAACTTCTCCCACGACCCTCAGTACGCCAAAATGAAGACTGACTATTTCCCCAGCTCACTGTCCTAATCCTCTGGCCCTGCCCCCCAGTCCTTCAGAAGAGGGAGAAGCTTGCTCCCTGAACTGTCAGGGCCCAGAGCTGAAACAGAAGTGATGGGAGCCCAGCCTGGGGGAGGCAAGTGAGTGGGTATCTCTGATATCCAGCGCAGACTCCTTCCTCCCAGTGTCCCTGAGAGGAGGGGAGTCTCTGATATCCAGCGCAGACAGGCAGACTCCTTCCTCCCAGTGTCCCTGAGAGGAGGGGAGTGGAGGCATTTTTCCTTTAGAACCTTGCAGATGCTCAGGGCCTTCCCAGACACCCAGCTATGAAGAGTTCTGCCTCAGCAGGGGCCCATCCTTTGGTTCTAGCCTAACAGCCTCTGGTTACCCAGTGCCTTCTTGTCTGACTATAACTCTCCCTGGTGTGTGGACCAGGAACGTTTGTGACACCTCCACGTAAGATAAGAGAGAAGCTGGGAGACTGAGCTTGGGTTGCTGGAGGGGACAATGGCGTGGCTGAACCCAGGGCCACTGGACTAATGCATCCTCAAGGCTGCATGTGGCACAGGGCAGGGGCTCAGCGAAATGCCCGGTAACCAACAACCACCGTTCTCCAGCGCCATGGAGCACCGACAGAGCCACCGAAGCTCCTCATTAGTCACACCTGGCCAGCTCATTTCATCCTCTTGCTGATGCTGAGAAGTCTCGGACAGGTATTAGCTGAGGGGAAGCCAGGCACAGGAGTTGTGGCTGCTTGAGGCCACGGCTGGGCCTAAACCCAAGCACCTGAACCGGCTTGGGCCTCTGCTGCCCACTGCCTGCACACAGCCCCTCCTCCAGGCAACCGGCTGACCATTGCGTGTGCTAAGGCCAGAAGGACTTGGAAACCTACTCAGGGAGCAGCTTTCTCCAGAGATGGAGCCATCTTAGCTGCTAGCCCTGTCCCAGGGCCTCTTCCACAACAAACCACCCTTTTCGTTACCTTCGGGTGTCGGCCAGCCTCTCTACATCCCTCCGAGACAAGCAGCTGAAAGCAGGAGCTCTGGTTAAGAGTTTACTCCCAGGAAGAACCACACCTACCCTGTCCCCGCTGTGTGATTTGGTCAAAACTCCACCTGCCAGCCTGACTGTCCCTCCTGGGACTGAAGCTCAGGGGCCTAGTGGAAGCCAACATACAAGCTTCCTGAGCTTCCTCCACGACTGATGTTCCCCTTGACGCAGCCATGTGGCTCATGGGCGGTGGGTGGACAGTGAGGAATGTCCCTCCCGGCAGGAGCAAGGCAGGGAAGCTGCCACCCAGGAGAGCTCTGCTCCCTTCTTAAAGCAGACAGAGGCGAATGGGCCCAAACTAATACATGCCGGTCCATTCACTCAAATGTTACGCAGATGTCAAATGACACGGAAATAAAGTTTGTGATAAACGTTAACATAATAAATGTGTGCATTCACTATTACAACTGTAATATGTAAACAACAAACAGAAGGAACAACACAAAATGCTTACAGTTGGCTTGTTAGGACGGTGGGGATTTATGTGGCTTTTCTCTATTTTTCCAAAACTACTATAATTAGATACATTACTTTATAGAAAAGCAAAACCCATTAAAAAATCCTAAATTTAAAAACTGTATACCCACTATGGATGCAAGTACAGCTGATCCTTGAACACAGCTGTTAGAGACGCCAACCTTGTGTGCAGTTGAAAACCTGAGTATAGCTTTTGATTCCCCCAAAACTTAACTACATTTGTCTGTTGGTATCCATGGGGGGTTGGTTCCAGGACCCCTGTGGTTACCGAAATCTGAGGATGGTCAAGTCCCTTATACAGTCAGCCCTCTGCACCTGCAGATGGGAACCCTGGGTCTACAGAGGGCCAGCTGTGTGTTTATTGAAAAAAAATACAAGAGTGAGTGAACCCACACAGTTCAAAACCATGTTATTCGAAGGTCAACTGTACACATTTAAGTAAGCACAGGAGAGTATAAACCAACATAACACAGGTTGTGTTCAGGTGACTGGATTCAAGCGATGGTTGAATTTCTTTAATCACGAAAGAAAATGTATCATTAAGAAGGTAATTAGAAAAAAAAGATTAGTTTTAGTGGCTTTTTTTGCAGTGACATTAAAAAACACAAAACCTGCACAGCCTTGATCACTTCTCCAGGGACTAAGCTGGGAGTCTCAGCAGCAGCAGGGCACAGAGCATTGGGAGGCCAGCCCTGGGCCCAGCCTCCTCAGTGGCCGGGTGACAGCATGGATTCCAACGCCTGCCACTGCTAAGGCAGTGAGGCTGGCTACCTGGGTTCCAGGAGGGCTCCAGCAAGGTGTATAGCCTTGGACCTGTGGTTTCCTTACCTGTCCAGTAAGGATCTTACCCTCCTTTAAGAGGCTACTGGAAAGAGCCACACACATGAATGAGCTCTGTGTGCACACACGAGGTTGGTGGTGGTTCTCAAACTTGGCTACAGATCATCTGGGAAGCTTTTAAGAAATAGTCATGTCAGTCTGGCCTCAGAGAGTCTAATGTGGTAGTTCTGAGATGGACCATCAGTATCTGCATTGTTTAAAAATTCCCCTGGACGATTCTGACAAACCCCAAAGGTTAGAAGCAGCATCTTCCAGGGCCAGATGGACATGACCTCCCCAATACATAAAGAGCTCTAAGAATAGCAATCAACATCATAAAAAATAGAATTTTTAGCTACTGCTGGTGGGAGTATAAACTGCAACTTTCTAAAGGGCAACTTGGCAATTTGTATCAGAATTTGTATCGACTTTGCCTCAAGAAGGCACTCCTAAGAATTCCCTGTAAAGAAATAATCAGGGATATGTACAAAGGCAAAACTACAATATTTCTTGTTGGCTATTTATCAGAGTGAAAAATCCAAAACAACTTAAATGAGCAATGAGGGAATGGTTAAAATAAGGTAAGTACATGCACAGGACTGAAGACAATGCAGTCATTAATGCGATATTGATGGAGAGTGTTTGAAGGCATGAGACATGCAAGTGCATGGTGTGCTGTTAAGTGAAAGGGAGGTTAAATAGACCATGGTCTTACATATGCACATACCTATGCGTTGAACAACAAAAAAAGACTAAGTGGATATACAACAAGGTCATCTCTGAACAGAAGGGACTATAGGTGATTTTGAACTCAGTGGCTCAGAACACAGGCATCACACATTTTAAGCTCTACCTCAAATTGCAACCCTGCCACTTAATAGCTAGATGACATGAGTAACAAATGGATCCTAGGTTTTTCCCCCTAAAAATGAAAATAACCTACCTTCCTCAATATTTCAAGAATTAGCATGACAAATGTTTAATAAAACATCTAAGTATGATTAGCAGCTTTTAAGATTCTCTACAGTGAGCACATATTAGTTTTATGCATTAGCAAATAAATTCCTAAGAGCTCTAGTCTCTGTTTTCCCAAGCTGGGAGCCTTGCTGGTTTGACCTACCCAAGGCTGGAAGGCGCCTGACTCCCACCACACTCTGATGGCTTGATCCAATCAGATAAGCCCCTGGGGCAAGGCAGGGGCCAGAATCGCCCAGGGGAGGGAGGAGGGTGGCATCTGGGGCAGACTCACCAAGGCAGGGTAGGAGGGGTAGCCTCGGCACTTGGCCCACACCAGCTCCAGGGGCTCCAGGTCTCCACGGTCTTCAAAGGGCATCAGGAGGCTTCTGCCTGGGGGTGGGGGAGGGGAGGAGACAGTGCCCAAAGGGGACTTGGAATTTTGCCCAGGAGGCCTGCCTGTGGCCTCCATTTGACTGGGGCAGCCTAGGAATGAGTCAGAAACAGCCCCTCCACCCTTCCCCATCCCTGCCCCTTCCTCGGAAGCTCTTTGACTAGATTAGGGGTTGGCAAACTTGGTCCATAAAGGGCCAAGAGTAAATACTTTAGGTTTGTGGACCACATGGTCTCTGCTGCAGCTATTCAACTCTGCTTTGCAGCAAGAAAGCAGCCATAGAGAATCTGCAAATGGATGAGTGTGGCTGTAGCCCAATACAACTTTACTTTTGGAACTGAAATTTGAATTTCTTGTAATTTTCACATATTACAAAATATCATTTTTTTGGTGTGTTTTTTCAATCACCTGAAAACATAAAAACCATTCTTAGCTCATGGGCTCTACAAAAACAGGCAACAGGTTATACTTTGCTGACCTCTGGATAGTGCTCCTTGGAAAAATGTAACTGCTTCATTACCAGGGCCCCGGGGAGAAGAACCATCACACAGCTTGGGAAGAGCCACAGACTGCTCCCTGGACCTCCAAGTGGAGTCCTCATGATGGAGGCTTCATGGAAAAAGACGCCCGGGACAGACTTCCCAGCAAAACCACTTGCTAAGTGAGTTCTTTTCTGACACGGCCACACCTGGCCACAGGTCACCTGGATCACAGCACTCAGCAGGGCCAAGCAGGTCTGCAGGGCCTTCCCCTGCCTCTTTTATCAAACCTCACACTGGGTGTCCCACCTGGGGCAGGCACGTCTCTTCAGTTTCCTCTGTTCTGCACCCAATGCACTAGCACGCATGGGTGGGCGCTTTACAAAAGCATCTGAACACACAGAGGAGCTTCCATCCCCTCTGCATAACTATAATCAGGGAAACCAAGGGAAAAGGCCCAAATCTCAGAGTGGAAATTATGTTTCTAAGGAAACATTACCACCCCCACTTATGATTTTAAAATGTACTACTAATAATGAGGTATTGTTTCTACTTATTGAGTCAATAAAATAGCAACAACAACAAAAAAATAACACCCAATCCCGCAGAGGCAGGCTGAGGGAACTGCAGACCAGCCAATCCTTCCAGAATGTAATTTGGTGTAAGTCTCAAGAGCCATCAAAAAATGTATGAACCATCTGCTCCAGTAAATTCCTTCCCTGGAAACTTAGTCGAAGAAGATAACTTCAAAACCAAATAAAAAGATTTTGAACAAAAATATCGGTTTACTATGTATAAAGTCGGAAATAATCAAGTGTCTAACAATTGAAGGGTTGAATTTTTTTTTAATTTTTTTTTTTTTTAATTCTCATGCAAGGACATTTTTCCATTGATTTTTAGAGAGAGTAGAAGAAAGTGGAAGAGAAAGGGAGAGAGGGAGAGAGGGAGAGCGGGAGAGAGGGAGGGAGGGAGAGAGGGAGAGAGAGAGAGAGAGAGAGAGAGAGAGAAACATTGATGTGACAGAGACACATCAATTGGCTGCCTCCCGCACACATCCCAACCAAGGCTGGGAGTCTGCAACCAAGGTACATGTCCTTGACCGGAATTGAACCCAGGATTCCTTCAGTCCTCAGGCCGAAGTTCTATCCACTGAGCCAAACCAGCTAGGGCGGAAGGGTTAATTATAATGAACTGATTGAAAAATACATTGTTCTAATGATGAAGACACATAAAGATTATGTTGATATGAAGAAAACATTGAAAAAGGGAGAATACAGAAGAGCATGTGTTTTAGGTTAGCATTTTGTTAAAAACATGTCTGAAAGAGTAGAAGGCAACACAGAAATGAAGACAACTATGCTAAGATGATGAAACAGTGGGAGGTCAATTTCCTTCAGTTGCATTTTAAGAAGTATGTGGTTTTAAAAATAAGAATAAAATATCAAAATGTCACCAGCAGAAGCACAAAGTACATGCCAATCCTCTCCTAATTTTGTATCTAGACGTGAGCCTTGCCTCCTGGGTGCTGATAGTCGGACAGTAATGAAACACGCAGGCTTGCATTCATCAACACATACAAGAAAAACAGGGAAGCCAAGGGAAGATAACGCGGTTGGGAAAAGGAAAGAGACGAAAAGCCCTGCAGCCCGATGAAAGCTTTAAAGACAGGCATCCAGAGAGGGCACACCTGCCACAGGCGGGCGGACAGGTGCTCAGAGAATTGCCTGCTCTGCATCTGCTCGTCCTGAGCAGCACCCAGGCCTCTCCTTTGGCCCGCCCTGCCCTTTATCCCCTCTGTCTAAGGAGAAAAGACCCACGCGTTTCACTGTTTGGACCAGCTGCAGTGTGTGTCATGAGGAGAAGGCTGGAAGCACTGGATCACATGAAATGACAGGTCACGTGTGTGATTCAGGGATACAGGCTATCACAGATGATGCCAGGGAGGGAAGACAGGCAGTATTTGCAGAGATGACAAATGCACACTTCCTTCAATACCGCCACTCCACTTCTATAGATACACCCCCCACAGATACAAAATGATCTATGTACAAGGTTGCTCACTGAAACACTGATTATAGCACATCAGTGAAGACAATTGAAATGTGCATCTGTAGAGGGCTGGCTAAGTCAATGATGCACTCCTCTATAATGGGACATTAGGCAGACGATAAAACCCACAGAAGGGTCTCTAAGGATATATTATTAACTGAAAACAAAAAAGCATGGTTTAGAGCAGGGGTAGGGAAACTTTTTTCTGCCAAGGGCCACTTGGATAGTTAAGACATCATTCACAGGCCATACAAAATTATCAACTTACAAATTAGCCTGCTATATTTGGTCAAACATTTAATTAACTCACCCCTAATGCCTTGTCAGGCCCAGAACAAATGATTTGCAGGCCTTACACGGCCTGCGGGCCCGACAGTCCCCAGCCCTGGTTTAGAGGGGCACATGTGGAGTAGGCGTCTCTAGTCACTCTCCTGCATGTACACGGGCGTTTTGGCTTGTGTGTGTAAGGGTTACAGCTGGAAAGACAAAAGAAACTGCCAACAGTGGTTGTTCTAGGGAGGGGACTCACCCTTTATACCTTTCTGATGATGATTTTTGTTACCATAGGCATATATTACCAATTCAAATGTAAGAGGAATTGGGGGGAAAATAAAAATGATTATGAATGACCTGGGAAGGAAGACCCTGCCCAGTGCCTGAGGGTTTCGAAGAGCTCACAGTCCAGCCAGACCACAGAGCTGGTTCTCTGGAAGACCTGTCCCCAACCCCCCAAATCCATCTGTATATTGCTCCTCACCTGAGCCACTGTAGTCAGAGTCTCCGTTCACACTTTCCAGGAAGGGCACTCGAGACAAGGCTGGCTTCCCACGGCTGCGTTTGGGGGGCACCAGACCACTGCATACAGAGCAGGGAGGGAAGGGGGAAGAAACGAGCAATTTCAATGACTAGCATCCCCACTCCTGCTCTCTAACGGCTGACAGAAGTGGAGCTACATAAACCCTTCAAGGAGAATGGTTTCCCACCTTCCCCTGAAAACTCACACTAAGCCATGATACACTTCAGAAAGTTCCCGTGAGGCTTTGAGGAACCATTTCATCCATGTGAAAGGACTGAACCTGGCAAGACATGCCCGCTCCCGCTCCCCTGTTTGGGCCCTTGGACTTCATCCAGAGCAAAGTTCATCCCAGGCAACTTGAGGAAGGCCCACCTCACATCTGCCCAGAATTCTTTGCTCTGTGGCTCATATTGCTTGTTCTTTAGAAATCAATTTACTTTTTAGAGGTATAAAAATCTGCCTCTTTCCCAAATTTTTTATAAAGGACATGTCCTACTTCTTTAATTAGAAAAGACATTTTTAAATTGGGGAAAAAATCCACTTCTCACTGTCACTTTATGTATGTGAATTTTTCTTAGACAAAGATGGATTTTTTTTAACATGGCTACTGTAAGGAGATAAAAAAAAATTAGACAAAGACTAAAGGTAATAAGCAAAAATGAGAACAGTAATACCAGAGTAATGGCATAACTTGAACCCACAGAGGCATCAGTTGGGTGTGCGTTCTGTTAGGTGCTTGTTCTAACCTGGCTCCTGGGCTCCTGGTGGGTCCATGGGAAGCCACATAGTTGGGAGTCTCTGGTAAAAATAATGTTGACTAGGGCTTTCTTTCCATCCAAACTTTAAAAAATATTTCCACTATATAATTTTTTCAACTAAAAAAATGCTTAAAAGAAGGACAGAAATGCTGAGAGACCTCTGGTGGGACAAGAGGCGGCCAGGGTTAGGCCTGGCTGCGAGCAGGTGCTCCTGGTTATCGAATCGTAACTGTCTCTCTCATGTCTAATACAGAACACCTGCACAACCAGACCTCAATGAATCATAATCCTTCAGTGAGTAGTAGGTTGGGAACTTTTTTCCTGCTAGTCAAAATGAAGGCTTGTTTGGAAAAACACAAAGAACACCCAATTCACATTTAGGCTTCAGTTCCCACTCACCCTACAAAAATCTGTCACTGAGCCTAGAGACTCTGAGGCCTTATAAAATGTAAGGTACTAGCAGTTTCATTAGGAAAGCCTCTCCCAGTTCACATCATGGATCTGAGAAGACATCTTCAAATACAACAGAAGAGGGCCCAGCAACGTGGTTAAGAGATTAAACTGGGGAGCCAGACTTCCTGGGTTCAGAACCCAGCTCTGTACTCAATAGTTCTGTGACCTTGAGCAAGTTACTCAACCTCTTTGATGCTTGTGTCCCCCATGTGTTGCTGTGAGGACTTAATGGATTAATACAGAGGAAGCATTCAGGAAGTGCACATACAGCACATACCAAACACTCAATAAGTGGCAGTTCTATAATATTATATGAAGGACAGTAAATTTTAATGTCTCATTTTAAATATTATAAACTACTAATGTACTATTAAATGATGAGCGCTGAGAAGGATAAGCTCAAGAAAATGGATACAACACCAAAACTAGGTCTGTATTTTCCTGTTTCATAGGAAAAAGCACAAGTGTGCCCTAGCTGGGTAGCTTAGTTGCTTAGAGCTTCGTCTGATACACCAAGGTTGTAGGTTCGATCCCCAGTCAGGACACATACAAGAAGCAACCAATGAATGCATAAACAAGCAGAACAAATCAAAGTTTCTCTCTCTCTCTACCCCAGCCCTTTCCCCTCTCTCCCCCTGCTACCTCTCTCAAATCAATAAATTTTAAAAAAGGAAAAGAAAAAAGCACAAGTGACTTGATCATCACCTGCATTTCAGCCTCTCTCCCACGTTACCCAGGCCTAAGCAGACAACCGAACCTATAATTACTCTGTCTCCTGGTTTAGCATTCAACTCTGCCCTTCAGAAGATAAGCTCCATGAGAGCAGACACCTTATCAGTCCCTAGTATAGTTCCTGGCTCACAGTAGGTGCTCAATTAATAATTGAAGTACTGACCCATAGAGAGATAGATGGTGCAGCCCTAACCTGCTCAGAAAATCATTAGGACAGATAAACCAAGGGGTACATGGCGGGTGGGGTGGGATTAGTGACCAGAAGTTCTTTCTAATTCTGGGATTATATGATTATCGAGTTAATGATTGTCCTTTATGTACTTATCACCATAGCATAGAAAAAAAATTAAGAAAAAACCCTGGCAGCCAGAGCCCCTGAATCTCCTGTGTTAAACCTTGAACTGCCCCTGAGTTAAAGAGGAAATGCCTTCCAAGGGCATATTTTCCATGTTGAGTAGGGCCCCAGAGATCAGCGGCACTGGACTGGAGGTCTGCTCAAGCCAGCACACTGCAGCCTGGCCGGCTTGCTTCTTGTCCAGAGCTGCAGAGTGCCCTTCACAGAGGGAAGAGCCCAACACACCTTCGACCTTTAGTCAAGGTGTCGGAAGGGACACTCTTACCCCACCCCCAGTGAACTGGGTTTCCAGGCGCTATATCTTTGAAGGGAGCCAGGAACCCCACTCCAGGCCCAGACTAGAAGCATCTTATAAAAGCCTGAAATCACTGCCTCTTCTCTGATAACTGTGTTCTTTCCCATCTACCGCCCCTATATCTCTAGAGGGCAGCATGGGAAGGAGTAAGAAAGGGTAACTCTGAGTTTGGTGGGGAGGGAAACCTCAAAGGAGCCACTGAAAGCCGGGCCCTGCAACAGCGGGAACCGGTCCAGGCCCAAGGGGTAGGGGGCTTCCCATGGACCCACCAGGAGCCCAGGAGCCAGGTTAGAACAAGCACCTAACAGAACGCACACCCAACCGGCCTTGGCGGTGCTTCAAGCACAGACACACAGTCTTCTGGTGCTCATTCCCAGGACCATCTCCCCTGCTCTGAATGCAGAATCCAGTCAGCAGCCACATGGAGGGACCATGAGGTCAGCCTTTGTGGCACTGAGGGTCGCCCATTTCCAAGAGTCCCACACTCCCTGGTTCCTTGTACAGCTCACAAGACAGAGCGGGGGTTCAAGGAACTCTTGCATGTGGAAGAAACATTAAGGCTCTAGTATCAGAAATCCTCCCTTCAGGTAAAAGAATGGGAAAAGAAACTCACCCCCCAGCTCAACAAAGAGCAGGGACCTTTGGTTAATAAAAGGCAATTTCAAATCTCCTATCAGCTCATTCTTATCCCCACACCACACCTCTAAAGGGGCCATAGCTATGACGACCCAAAAGGCACAGGGTGAAACCATGTCTGTAATGAGCTGGGTTATCTGAGTGGGTCGGGGGACAGGTGGAGGATTGGCTCAAATATTAACTTCTCTGGGCAACAGAGATATGGCTGGCCTGCTTTCTAGAGCCAAATTCAGCTCCAAAAACCCTTAAAGCAGTGGTTCTCAACCTTCTGGCCCTTTAAATATAGTTCCTCATATTGTGACCCAACCATAAAATTATTTTCGTTGCTACTTCATAACTGTAATGTTGCTACTGTTATGAATCGTAATGTAAATATCTGATATGCAGGATGGTCTTAGGCGACCCCTGTGAAAGGGTCGTTCGACCGCCAAAGGGGTCGAGACCCACAGGTTGAGAACCGCTGCCTTAAAGCATCAGCATCACCCCTCCCCTTCTAGTCAGATCAGGCCTGAGGGTCAAGGGTCATGCTGTTTCCTAGGAGCTCCTAGTTACAGACCAGAGGCCTCAGGAAATAGCAGGGCTGGGGAAGAAAACATCTGAGATAAGCAGAAAGAGGTTCAAGCTGTAGCCAGACGGAGAGTAAAGGGAGAGGTGGTGAAGCTTTGGGGACAAGTGTTCTTACCTGCAAGCTTCAAATGCCAGTCCACCACTGAGACCCAAACTACATTCCGAGTCAGACCCGCTTTCCGTGTGTTTTCCGAAGCCGTTGGTTACGCCTGCCAAGGACACACAGAGTGAGCCTGAGTGCAGCACCCCACCCACCCCGCCACCGCCCCTCGCTACAGCATGGCCACCACAGGAGGGCTCAGCGAGGAGGGGTGGAGAATGGCTGTGCCCATCCCTGAGGAAAATGGTCTTGGGCGGTAGAATCTGATATAGATTCGGGGGAAATGTTGGCGGGGGCAATGAGCAGACACTGCGTGTTCTTTCCCTTCCTCTGGTTTTACTGTAAGGAAAACACAGCTCACTCGTTATTGTCATCTGGCTACAAAGGGAAATACCAAGACTTCCCCACTCCGGCTGGCTTACAAGTCCCTGGATCTGCTTTCCATTTCAAGCCTC
This sequence comes from Myotis brandtii, assembly GCF_000412655.1. Taxonomy (NCBI): domain Eukaryota; kingdom Metazoa; phylum Chordata; class Mammalia; order Chiroptera; family Vespertilionidae; genus Myotis; species Myotis brandtii. Next base: position 454,729 of record NW_005370687.1, read on the forward strand.
GATTATCAGGGAGTCTCCTCTGCCTCTTGGGGAGCCCACCGCCTGGCCTCTTCAGATAAACACTCACACACACTATCCATCACACAGCTGGCAACAGCTGCTTCATTCTTTTGGGATGGTGTCAGGGAGGCTGGGGCAGGATAAGGGCTGTGTAACCACGCCTGGCGATATCTAGCAGGGCCTGTCAGACTTGAGGATGGGGGCCTTTTCCGCAGAACGAAAGCAGACCAGCCCTTCCTGGGACAGGGGGTCAGCATTCCCTGGGTTCTAGACTGGGCTCTTAAGTACAGGCCCCCTTTCCTCTTTAAGCCTTGGCCTCCCTTCTGGGAGGATAATATGTTCTCACTCGAGGAGGAAGCTATTAAGTATGAATGAGAGGAGGTCTGTTTACAGCAGGCAGCCCTTTGGAGGCAGATGAAGACTACCTGCTCATCTCAGGGACATGACTCTCATTGGCTGTGAAGGCTTCAACTCTCCTCTGTCTCCCCAACTCTTAACCACAATCCAGAGAGCTGCACGTCAGAGCACTAAGTCAAGAGCTCTATGTCACCTTGGCCAGTAAACTGTAAGGCACATCACACCTGTGAGAGCAGGTGCCTGAGCCAAGATATCTGGACTCTGACCTAGCTCTGCCTCTAACACTGTGACCTCAATTTAAGTTGCTAAGCCAGCTGTGCCTTAGGTGCCTCATCTGTAAAGGACCGACACCTGTTTTCATGAGGGTCAAAGAAGGGTGTGCAGAAGCATTCCTGAGCATAGGGCAGCTGGACTAGAGGAGGAACAGGCTAGCGGTATCCCCAAGCAGTGGGCCCTCTGGGCTTGGGTGAGCCTGATGTCCACCTTCCCAGTAGCAGGACTTGTCATTTTTAATGCAGTGTTCTCAGTGCTGCTTGGCTGTGCCTGTCGTGGCTGAGAGGATGACAGCGATGACTGCTACCATCTACTGCTACAGTGGGGCCTTGACTTACGAGTGTCCCGACTAACGAGTTTTTTTGAGATACCAGCTGTCTCTCAGCCGATTTTTTGCATTGATTGATAGAGTAATTTGAGTTAACAAGCTCGGTCTTGGAACGAATTAAACTCGTAAGTCAAGGCCTCACTATACATGCCAAGTGCCTTATGCAGACTATTTCCCATCCTTAGAGCCCTGCAAAGCAGGTGTCACTAGCCCCAAATTAGAAATAAGGAAACGGCCTGTTCAATTTGCCCCAGCTAATTACACTTTGATGCAGAGCTGGTAAGAAGACGGAATATGAACTCAGGTCTGCCTAACTGCAGGCCTCAAGCTCTTGACTATACCAACTTACTCCCCTAATACAGCGAAGCTTGGGCCAGATGGGAAGGGAAGGTATTGTATTACTGGTAACAAAGTGATAGGAAGGAAGAGAGAAAAGCAGAAAAAACATGTGCTGGCCATACAGCCCAAAGCCACCACATAAAAGGGCATGAGAGAGACATGAGGAGCAACAACCAAGAGCAGGCCTCTCCCCACAAAGCAAGCTGGCCTTCCATATCCCACCGGGACTCAACTACTCTGTCTGCCAATGTGGGCCCTGCCCATTCCTGCCCACCTCACCATCCAGCCTTGGCTCCCGGCTCTCCGAAAGCCCCTCTCCAAACTGTCCCTTTCAGAGACTGTCCTTGCTTCCACACACACCTGGGCCTGACCCCTTTGTCCCGTCTACTCCTTTCCATTCTGCCCTTAGCCCTTAGGGACAACTCAGGCATCAACTCTTCATGAAACCTTCCGCACTCCTCCAGCTCATGGTCCCTGGACACCTCCAACAGTGCTGTCACCTGACATATAACCACCTACTGTCCGGCACTGCGGCACCTCGGCACCCCAGCGGGCCATCCAGCCTCCTCACTAGCCTGTGAACCCTTCTGGAGCTGGAACTAGCCTGACTAATTACCTGCCCCTCCCCGAGGCCAGCTGGTGCTGGACATGAGTAAGGATTCTTTAGTGACTGAGCCCCTATTACCCACTTCTGAGACTCATCTCTACCACCCCTGGCTCACTCGCCTACAGCCACATTGGTTCCCTCGCTGCTCCTCAGGCGTGCAGGCACGTTCCCACCCAAGGCCTGTGCACCTGCTAGTCTATCTCTGTCTTTTTGGAACTTTCTTCTCCCAGATTCCAAAATAGCTCACACCTTCAACTCCTTCAGATCTTTAGTCAAATGTCACCTCCTCGAAGGCCTCTCCTGGCCACTCTCTAATACCACCCAGCATCCCTTATGCCCCTTCCCTGTTAGTTTTTTCTCCATAACTTCTAATATAAGATACAATCCACTCACTTGCTTTTAATGTATCTTCCCTCCAAGGGAGGAGACTTTTGCACCAGTACCTAGAAGAATGCCTGATATAAATACCTGATGAATGAATGAACCCGAATGAAGACAGGACCTATTTTACCATGTACAGCTTTGCATCCCCATCAGGGCCAAAGAGAGCCCTCTCAAAATACTTGCTCAAAGCCTATTTCCCCAGGCCTCTACTCATCATGTGCCAGGCCCAACTGTGAACCGGGAGCCCTCAATGCTACTACTGGCATCCACAGGAGCTATTAGGGAGGTGGCCGACTGGGGGAGGTGCTGGTTGGCAAGGCAAAGCAGAGAAGTAGTGAGAGAAGTCACAGGAAGGTCACCTGTTTCTTCCTCCTGCTGGGAGGACCTCTCCCCGTCACTCTCACTACAGCTCCTGCTCCTTGGCCGCTTCCGGGAGTGCTGCTCATCCTCGATGCTGCCAGGAGAGGCAGGAGAGCCCGCTGCACCATGGTCCTCGCCATTCTCCAGGGCCCCATCTGGGCTCCTCTGCAGCTTAACCCCGTTCTTGGCCTTCTTAAAGAGGACTGAGGTGCGGCGGCCCACACTACTGAGCGGGGCACCGTCAGGGTCATCGGAGGCCATGAGGGACAGTCTGTTGATGTCACCGTCACTGAGCAGGTGTTGCAAGGGCTCGTTCCCTAGCTGCAGAGGTGATTTTCGCAAAAGCTCATCTTCTTCCACCTTTCTGGGTTTTAGGAATCGGCTTGGAGGTTTGTTGTCACTGATGGGTTTTAGAGTGGGGGGATCTGGAGGGGATTCTTGCTCAGACAAGGAAGGTGCAGGCCCAGTGGGCTCCAGGGTTGGTGGGGGAGGCAGTTTGGAGTCATCTGTTAGAGAAAAAGAGAACCTGCTTGAACATTTTAGATAAAGTCTGCCCCTACGAGCCAGCTAATGACACTGATAACCAAGAACCCAAAAGCACTAGCTGCTACAGGCTTGAGAAGCACCCCGGGTCTCAGTCTGAGGTGAAGAGAGGGCAGGACTAAGTTTTCTTAACACTAGTCGTCCTCAACCCTGGCCATGAATTAGGATCACCTAGGAAGTTTCTTAAAAATTTCAATGCCAAGGTCCAATTCCAGACCCACTGAAACCAAACCTCCAAAAATGAGGCATTCTTTTTCAAGCTTACCAGGGGAGTCTGATGAGGTGAGGGTACACACCACTGCTCCACACCTGAGAAAGCCAAAGGCTGCCTACTTAATCAATAATTAGGTGAGTCTCAGCTGCACAAATTAGGAGTCTACAGTTCTCATTAGACTCAAATGTTTTCCCATTTTTCACTGTACAGTGGGGCCTTGACTTACAAGTGTCCCGACTAATGAGTTTTTTGAGATACCAGCTGTCTCTCGGCAGATTTTTTGCATTGAGTTGATAGAGTAATTTGAGTTAACGAGCTCGGTCTCGGAACGAATTAAACTCATAAGTCAAGGCCCCACTGTATTTTGGGTTCCTATCACCCAAATGAAGGAAACAGGACAAGCAGAAAGAATAAGTTTATAGATATGGGAAAAATGAGGCCAAGTAAGTTAAATCGGGGATTCCCAAACATGTCTGTTCACCTACCATCTTGAAACTTTTATTTTTTAAGAATTTTTATATTGATTTTTAGAGAGAAAGGGAGAAGGAGGGAAGAAGGGAAAGAGAGAGAGAGAGAGAGAGAGAGAGAGAGATTTGTTGTTCCACTTATTTATGGATTCATTGGTTGATTCTTTTTTTTTTTTTTAATATATTTTATTGATTTTTTACAGAGAGGAAGGGAGAGAGATAGAGAGTCAGAAACATCGATGAGAGAGAAACATCGATCAGCTGCCTCCTGCACATCTCCTACTGGAGATGTGCCTGCAACCCAGGCACATGCCCCTGACCGGAATCGAACCTGGGACCCCTCAGTCCACAGGCCGACGCTCCATCCACTGAGCCAAACCGGTTTCGGCCATTGGTTGATTCTTATATGTGCCTTGACCAGGGGTCAAACCCACAATCTTGGTGTACCCGACTGCACTCTAACTAACTGAGCTATCTGGCCAGGGCCGAAACTTTTAAAAACTGAGACTTCCAAACCATAGCTGAGACTGCCCTAATCTGAATATCTGGGAAGTGAACCCTGGAATTTTGTTTGAAATCCTTCAGGGTTGGGGAACCTTTTTTCTGCCAAGGGTCATCAGGATATTTATAACATCATTCTGGTGCCATACAAAATGATCAGCTTAATTAGCCTGCTATATTTGGTCAAACTGTAACTAACTTACCCCTAATGCCTTGGCAAGACCAATGACTTCACGGGCCTTATATGGCCCACAGGCCAGACATTTCCCACCCCTGCTCTAGGAGCTGCTGCAAGCTGGGCCACTGGGCATGACCCTATGCTGCCACAACCTGGGATGGGGATACTGCCATGGGGACACATGCTGGCTGCCACGCCACATGGGGAGTGAGGAAGAATCACAACGAACACAAAGCCCTCTGAAGCCAAATATGACCTCTCAGCCATGTCCCCATTCTTTGCCAATCTAAAATGGGCCAGTCCCTGTAATTTGGCCCCCTTCCCTCTGGAAATAATTCTCAACATTTTGAACTGATGACAGGCCCTCCCAAGCCATAGGCTCAGATCCAAAGATAGGTAGGAGGGGGACAATTCTGTCCCCAGTGACGTGGGAGAATTGGAAGCAGTTCAGGTTTCAAGCCCCGGAGTCTCTGAGAATCCCTTCCCAGCTGTCTTTGCAATCTGGCCTTTCTGCTTTGGGATGGGCCTATAGACTTGGCCAGCTAGGGTCAGAGCCGTGAGGCAGCTTGAGAGCCCAGACTATCTTTAGGGTCTTTCTTTTCTATAACCCCCCGCCCCACCACAACCTAAGCTGCTCTAAGAGCCTCTCTACATGATGGTATAAGGTGAACTGATATTTAACTGGTATGTGCAATATGACCATATCAGGTGCAAAATACTAAAATATTTCTTTACTGGTTAATAACAGCTGCTGAGCCCCAGCCTCTGAAACTCCCTGAACCAGCCCACAATCCAGCAACTAAATATCCACATCAGTGGCCACCAGGAGTTCATTCCAATACAACAGCCAACACCTACTCTGACTGATAAACTTTGGTCTCTACTGATTGTTAAATATTTTGAATATCAACCCTGGGCATATGCAGAAGTGTGACCCCTCCAAGGGCTTCTGTTTGCCCACAAAGATCAGACCTAAACTCAAGGATGCTTCTACTCAGGATTTCAGCTTAACCCTTGCTCCCTTACCCTGCCCCCAGCATCCTGCCTGTCCGTGACCGTCTCTCACCTCTGTCCCCATCGTCTTCTGGCTCCTCCTGCAGGGCCTGCTCCAGCACAGCCCCATCTCCCCGGGGCCCTGCTAGAAGCTCCTCAGGGGACACAGTCTTGTTCAGTGAGGGTGGCTGTGGTGGCGGTGGCTGTGCCAGCTTCTGCCGAAGAGCATTGATCTCCCGGCGCAGCATGCGGACGCGGCGGGTCCGGGCCCCACTGGACCGCATGGCACTCACCAGGTCCAGTTTCTCTAGCAGCTCCTTCAGCTGCACCTCCGTGGACAGATGAGCCCGGTTCTCTGGGATGAGGATGTTGTCCACTGCCAGGGAGAAGGGAGGAGAGAAGGGGCTGAAGGACCTGCCTAGCCCAGGGGAAGGGGAAGGGAAAGGGGAAGGGGCTAAATCCTTTGGATGCAAAATATTCTCCTGGAATGCCTGAGCCTGTGGCTTCCAGCAACATCACTGTGGGGCCTTGGCCCTGGCACCACAGCTGTCCACAGGGCAGCCACAAGGACAAGGTCAGAATCTGGGAAACATCTGCAGGAAACATTCCACAGTCACGATTATGGGCTCTATGGAGCAGGCACGAGGCAGCTTGGCAATTCCCTGGCCTGAGTGACTGTTTGGCTGCTGCCATTGAAAAGCAGAAAGCAGGGGCCGGCTGATTATGGGCTCTATGGAGCAGGCACGAGGCAGCCTGGCAATTCCCTGGCCTGAGTGACTGGCTGCTGCCATTGAAAAGCAGAAAGCAGGGGCCGGCAGAGCGCAGGCTCTGAGGCAATTCTGTTCTCTGCACTCTCTGTATCCTCCACCTGCACTCTCTGAATGAGCCAAACACACAGCCGCCTGCCTTCACTACCCCATGCCCCAGCGCCACACAGAGGGTCTGGGAGAGGAAGACCCCAGTGAGGCTTTAGCTTTTCAGACAGACAGCTAGTACCTGATTCCCCTTTCCTACCATTCAGGAAGTGCTCAGTGAATTAGTTAAACTTTAATCCTCGGAACTATTCCAGCCACAAGCAGATATATTCCAGCCTGCGCCTACCCCCAGCTTTGCTCCTGGAATCTACCCTACAGCCCCAAGGTCCACTCTGATCCCTGGCTTTCTGGGCTCTGTCCCTGTGCCTCCTCCTAGCCCATCCTCCCCACCCGCCCAGGCTTCTCACCGTCTTCCCAGGAAAAGCGATAAAAGTCCTCCAATTTGGGTGACTCGGGCAGGTGGGTGCCCCTCTCGGGGTCATAGCCGATGTTCTCTGCCTGCCGCCGGGCGTGCCGCAGGATGGCCCCTCCCAGGTCCCGCAGGCGGACAGCTGCTCGGTGGAAAATTGTGTCTTTAGCATTATACTTCATGCAGTTGGAAACTATAAGGTTAAAGTCCTCCTCAAACTCCTCCAAGGTGTGGTACAGATGGGACTCCAGCTTCCGCCTCATAGTAGAAAAATCCATTGGCTTGGATATGAATTCCAGGTAATCTGGAACCTAAACATATAAAACCTGTACAATTACAACAACCATTTACTAGCCAAACAGGCGCACCCTTCACCGGCACTCCAGCCTCCCCATTCCCTGGTTTGACCATTCTGGGCTCACTCAGAGCCCCAGGGCCCTGGCCCACCCTGGTCTGCTGACCCCTTACCATTGGCAGTCTACTGGCCTTTCCAGACACCCCCAGTTTTTGTACACTCTGTCATTCAACCCCCTCCTGGCCTTTGCAGATCATTCCCAGTTCTTGAGGGGATCACTGTTCAGGAAGCGGGGTGGGGGGAACTTGCCTCACTCAGGTTGACGGGTTCAGCAAAGATGTGTGCGGGATCCTTCTCCTGCAGCAAGTCCAGTGTTGTCCTCAGCAAAACATTGAATGGCATCAGCTCTAGCTCCATGGCAGCCTGCTGGACCTTGATCTGTGGGAAGGTGGGGAGAAATCAGGACACCCCTCCCCTTGAAGAGGCACTAAACTTTTTCTTTATAGCTTGACTTTCACCAATTGTGTATAACAAATTTTCACAGGCTATTAAGCTGACCATTTTATTAGGAGTGACCACCTAACCCACAGCCTAGAAATAAAGATACCAAGAGCTACCCCTATGTGGATGTTTCCTATGTATCAAGTACCACACCAAAACTTAAGAGTGGTAATAATTATATAGTTGACCCTTGAATAACACAGGTTTGAACTGAGCAGCTCCATTTATACATGGATTTTTTTCAATAAATATTGTTAATGTATGCTCTCTTCCTTATGATTTTAACATTTTCTTTCCTCTAGCTTATTTTAGTGTAAGAATACAATATGTAATACATATAACATTCAAAGTATGTGTTAGTCAACTGTTAGCAGTAAGGCTTCTGGTCAACAGTAAGCTACTAGTAGTTAAGTTTTAGGGAAATCAAGTTACATGCAGATTTTAAACTACGCTGAGGGTCAGAGCCCCTAATGCCCACATTGTTCAAGAGTCACCGGTTTGGCTCAGTGGATAGAGCGTCAGCCTGCGGACTGAATGGTCCCGGGTTCGATTCCGGTCAAGGGCATGTACCTTGGTTGCAGGCACATCCCCAGTAGGGGGGTGTGCAGGAGGCAGCTGATCGATGTTTCTCTCTCATCGATGTTTCTAACTCTCTATCCCTCTCCCTTCCTCTCTGTAAAAAATCAATAAAATATATTTTAAAAAAAGAGTCAACTGTAATAATAATGACTACTTTTATAGTCCTTTCTAAGTGCCAAGTAACATTTTAAGCATTATATGTAAGTGAGTACATGAGGTAAGTATAGATGAGGTATTTTACGAAAGGAAACGGAGGCAGAGGGACTAAGTAACTGACTGGCCCCAGGTCACACAGCCAGTAAGGGACAGAGCTGGGACTACACCCCAGACAGCCTGGTTCTGCAGTATGTGTTCTTGGTGGCTATGCCACACTGCCTCTCTACTCACATTACCTCAATCAACACAACAACCCTGAAGGAGAAACTTATTATCCCCATTTTATAAATATGGAATCTGAATCATCATTGACCCATGGTCACCTGGCTAAAGAGCAGGGTCCGACTTAGTCCAAGGAGCACAGTGATGATATAAAATGTGCCTTGGGCCAGAATTCCCACCTGGTGTGCTGAGATATTGATCCCACTGGCCTCTGGAATGTCTGGGTTGAGCTGGGCTGACCTGGGCCTCCAGGCTCATCCCCTCGGGCAGCAAGCAGCTTCACGTATTTACAGTAGTATGCTTTACTATGTTATATTCATGTGTGTCCTACTATGAAAAGGTTGGGAAGCCATGGATTAGACTATGAAAAGTCCTGTCTCTTGGCTGCATCAAAACAGGCCTGCCTGCTTCCTTTCCTCTTTCATTTCTGTGAACCAGAGGCAGGAAAAAAAAAGCTCAGGTGGGAATCCAGGCCTGGGATGGCAAACAGTGTGAATCCAGGAGAAGGTCCTGAGATGTCCTCCATGCCACCCATGCTAAGTACGGCAAGAGCTGCCAGGTCTCAGAGGTAAACTCAGGCCTTGCGTTGGGGCTTAACAGAGAAGTGGGAGTTTAGAGAAAGAGAGAAAGGAACATTCCAGTAACAGCTGCTATTCCTGAACCAGAGAGAACAGTTTTAGCTCATCATTCATTGAATTAATAGTATTTATGCTTTAGCCGGTTTGGCTCAGTGGATAGAGCATTAGCCTGTGGACTAAAGGGTCCAGGGTTCAATTCAAGTCAAGGCCAGGTACCTTGGTTGCAGGCTCCTCCCAGGCTCAGACCCTGGCCGGGGCACATGCAGGAGGCAACCAATCAATGTGCTTCTCTCACATCAATGTTTCTCTCTATCTTTCCCCATCTCTCTAAAAAAAAAAAAAAAAAAAAAAAATCAATGGAAAAATATCCTCAGGTGAAGCATCAAAAAAGAAAAAAAAAATTTACTTTTTAAAAAACAGTATTTGCGCCCTAACCGGTTTGGCTCAGTGGATAGAGCATCAGCCTGTGGACTGAAGGGTCCCAGGTTCGATTCCAGTCAAGGGCATGTACCTTGGTTGCGGGCACATGCCCAGTAAGGGTGGGCAGGAGGCAGCTGATCGATGTTTCTCACTCATCAATGTTTCTAACTCTCTATTCCTCTCCCTTCTTCTCTGTAGAAAATAAATAAAATATATTAAAAAAAATAGTATTTGCTTTCGTGGACTTATAAAGTAGGAGGTCACAGTTCGATTTCCGGTCAGGGCACATGCCTGAGTTATGGGCTCAATCCCCAGTGTGGGGCGTGCGGGAGGCAGCTGATCAATGATTCTCTCTCATCACTGATGTTTCTATTTCTCTCTCCCTGCCTCCCTTGCTCTCTGAAATCAATAAAAATATATTTTTAAAAGCACAGTATTTGCTTTATGCCATGTGTAGAGAACTGCAGTAGGTACTTCAGGGAGGCAAAGAGTGTCAATAATGATGATAGAAGCTGACACTGTAGCCCCTCTGCTATAGGCCAGGCACCGTTCTATGCTCTTTGTATATACAAGTCATCTAATCCTCACAACAACCTTATATGGTAGGTTCTATGATTACCTCCATTTCACAGTTGAGGGAACTAAGGTATAAGGAAATTAAGCAACTTAATGTCACACAAGTAGTAAGTGGCAGAGCCAAGATTTAAACCCAGGCGGGATGGTGCCGTAGTTCATATTCCTAACCCCGATGCCACACTACCTATCTCAGCATTTCCCCATACGCAAAGGCTTAAAATATCCTTGAATAGATGTTGGGAAATTTAAATGACTTAAGACCAAAAGTGTTTAAGGGCCTAGTGAGGACCCTCAGAAGTTCCCAGGCCAGAGGTGATGGCCATCAGAATGGCCTGAGAAGCTTTTTATTTTTTTTAAAGTTTTTTTTTTTAACATATTTTTATTGATTTCAGAGAGGAAGAGAGAGGGAGAAATAGAAACATCAATGATGAGAGATAACCATTGATTGGCTGCCTCCGGCACGCCCCTACTGAGGATTAAGCCCACAACCCGGGCATGTGCCCTTGACTGGAATTGAACCCAGGACCCTTCAGTCCGCAGGCCGACGTTCTATCCACTGAACCAAACCAGCTAGGACAGCCTGAGAAACTTTTTAAAATACTCAAGGCCAGGCTATCCCTAGAGTCTGAGTCAGAAACTCCAGGGACTGGCCCAGGCATATGATATTGAGCTTATGCTTGAGGCCATCAGAAGCTGAATCCCCAGAGAGCAGCACCACAGAGTAATCAGGCCTTAGAGCCCATAATGCTGGGCAAGCAGGGGAGAAAGTTTATTCCAGGCCTCCTGGTGACACACTGACAGGGGAGAAAAAGTCCCTGAACGAGAGCCATGGGGCTCAGAGCTCCTCACCTGCTCCCGCTTGAGCTTCTCTCTTTTCCGAATCAGCTCGATGAGCAGCCGGGCTCGCTCCAAGTCATGCCGCAGCTTCTGCCAGTATTTCAGCTCTTCCTTCACTGCACTTGTTTTCTCGTCCTGCTCTCGCTGCAGGAGGGAAGGGAAGGAAAGGAAAGAGCTGGGGGCCTCCTTCCTGCCCAAAGTCCTCTCCCTAATCAAGCTTCATGAGGCCTTGGCAAGTAAGAGCCCCAACCCCTTCCCTGACTCACGGTCCCCCAAAGCCCCTCCACGCCCTCTCCTTCCTCCTGGGCTCCCCTGACCCTATAGCAATGTTTCTTCACTGCAGCACAATAACTGCCCGGGTGAGATCTGGACCACTCCCCCTACCCGTGGGGACACCAGAGGGCACCTGTGCCCCTCGGGGCTGGAAAGAATTTCAGAGGAAACTAATAGACACCTCAGGATAGAATTTCACCCTAGAGCTTCGACTTCGGGCTAGAAAACAAAGTGTTCTTACTATAAGCTTGTACTGACTGACTTTAAAACACCTCCACCCCACCAAATACAGGATTGCAGACCTAGAAGTTACAGTGCAGTCGGGAGAAGGAGAAGTGTCAGGGTTTGATGCACAAGGGCACAACAAAAAGACAACAAAAAATGATCAGACAGACTGAATATAAGATGCTGAGAGGATATAAAATAGAGAGGATCTGAGTGGGTTGGGGTTAGGTCAGGGACGGCTTCCTGGGGGAGGAATCTTACTAGGTTTTCACATGTGGATATGGATGAATAAAGCAGTAAGGAAGGCCTCTTTTGTTTTGTTTTTAAATATATATCTTTATTGATTTCAGAGAGGAAGGAAGAGAGAGGTAGAAACAGCAATGAGAGAGAATCATTGCTCAGCTGCCTTCTGCGTATCTCCTACTGGGGATTGTGCTTGCAACCAGACATGTGCCCTGACCGGGAATCGAACCGTGACCTCCTGGTTCATAGGTTGACACTCAACCACTGAGCCACGCCGGCTGGGCAGGAAAGGCCTCTTTTGGAACTGAAGGAACCATAGGGCCAAAGTGTGGAGGCATACTTAGTGGTTCTTTGCTTGGAGAAAAATGAGCTGGCCAGAGGAGAGAAGCTGGAAAATCACAAAAGCTAAGAAAGAACCAGAACCCAGCTGACAAGAAGCCTCAAATGCCAGGCCAAACAGCCTGGAGCCTGGACATATTCTGGAAAAGGAAGTGACAGGATGGAAAATGGTGTTGAGACATCACCAGTTGTAGAGCAAAGAAAGAATGAGAGGCTGGTGACCACCTAGATAGAAAGCTATTGCTGAAATTAAAGAGCTATGGGTGAGCAGTGTAGCTGGAGAATGGAGACAAAGGGCCATATACTGATAAATCCCCCTGAAGAGCTTAGGGAGGATTAACTGTGGCTTGTTATGGAGGGAAGAGTCAAGAGTAACTATAAGTTGGGGGACGTCTGAGATCATGACAATAATGGGGAAATACGTTTACTGAGAGGAAGAAAGATAATGAATTCAGCTTCCAATACCTGAGCTACAGGAAACATCTACATGGACATCTACAGTTCCTGTGCCCTAAGGGCCTGAGGGCAGAAAACGAGGATGAGGACAAGAGGAGAAATCTGGAGTGACTACTCCACAGTTATTTACAGCTACGAATGTACAAGTTCTCCAATCAGACAGGCAGGCAACTGAGCCCCTGGGAATGTTACCATTAAGGAAAGAAGTAGGATGGGCACAGGGTGCAGTCTGTGGGGTGGATGAGGGGGGAAATGAAGTCACAGAGAAGCTCTAAGACAAGATGACCGTGTATCAAATGTAGCCCAGCAGTCAATAAAGTGAGAATCTAAGGAAAGACTTGCTGAGCTGGGAGGAGGCCACTGATGTTCCATGGGAGGCTTAAGGGGAGCACATGGACCATTTTGAGGAGGGATCAGATATAGAAATGCACCCCAGTACTCAGTTACAAAAGGCAAAAGTGAAATCAGACAGAACACGGAGGGTAGCATGTGTGGGAATACTTAAAGGCGGAAGTAATGGAGTAATGAGTAGGGAGAGAGAACTAAAGATGTTAAAAGTCTCTCAGGCCCAGCTGGCATGGCTCAGTGGTTGAGCGTCCACCTATGAACCAGGAGGTCACAGTTCGATTCCTGGTCAGGGCACGTGCCTGGGTTTCAGGCTCAACCCCCAGTGGGGGCCGTGCAGGAGGCAGCCTATAAATGATTCTCTCTCACCATTGATGTTTCTATCTCTCTCCTCTCTGAAATCAATAAAAAATATGTTTTTTTTTTAAACTCTCCACCCTCGCAGAAAACATTAAACAGATAGCAATTCCAGTTGCTAGTGACTAAAAGGTCATGACAATTGGGCAGGCTGTGCACTACAACTTAGGTGGTAAATTTGTGTATTTTCTATGAAACGTTTTTTTGGCACACGGCAATCCAGTGTCTTGAGGAAAGTGTGCCTTTTCCTAATTCATGCAATTCCGTGCTGCCTGGCTCTCATTCATCCCACTTCTCCCTTTCTGCCACATCTAAAGGGTTTTCTCCACATACACAGAAAGCTGGGCTTGCTCTCCACTATCCCCTACAATTTGCTCCAAAGTCAAGCTTCTCCCATCCAGAAGGAGCTGCTTCTGGTCTGAAGAGCTCTATAGTGCTGGAGGTCGTTCCTGGGACAGACCACCTAGAGGGGTGATCACATATAGGCAAAGGCTCCACAGAGGGTTGGGGGAAGGGGGAGCCCCAACCATCACTCCTTCTTCACTCTCCACCTCCAAATCACCATGTCACCTACCTGCTCGGCATTTCTTTGGGACTGTAGGTGGGAATGCAGGCGCCGAATGAGGGGGACACCGTTCCGTGCCTGCCGCTTCAACAGCCAATAGTTGTGAAGCCGCTGCATGAACTGGTTTTTCCTCTGAAAGGAGAGACCACTACAGATCTTGTTCAACCTTGAGTAGAGGCAAAGGGAAGTGACAGACAGGGTCAGTGGGCTGACCAGATTATAGCCTCCTCTCCAGACCCTGGTTCATTTATGAACCTTATAAAGGAAGACAGAATAAAGTGGCCAAATGCCTCACCTCAGAGAAAGGCTTGAAAAGGACAGCAAAATTAAGCAGCTCAGATTCACTTGCCTTTCCACATCCTGCATTGCAATCCTGAACCTCTAAAACAACCCTCTTCTAGAAACCCTGTTTCCTGCAGTTATGGACTCCCGAGAAACAGGTCTGTGCCCCAATAACCCAAGCCTTCTCTTGATAAAGGCAGCAAGAGAATAGGAACTTGAGTAAGCTATGAGCAATGTGGTCACTATTTCCTGTGGCGGAGGGTCTCACCAGACCAGGGAGTAGTCCAGGGCCAAGCTAGAAGGAAAACCAGCAGGTTACTCCCAAATGCAACCCCTTGGAGTCATCTAACCTCTGGTTTTTTCATTAAAAACCTCAGCAGCCCCAAAACGACTGATTTTGAACCAAAATATATATTTACATGAATCTAAGGTATACGAGGATGGAGAATCTGAAAACTTAGCCTTAGCCTTAGCCTTACGGTCAGGGTGTGTGACAGGAAAGGAAAGAGGTAGGAAGGGAATTAATGAGAGCCTACAATCTCTATCCTAATGCCCATACTGAAAGATGGGTTAACATTATCCCCATGTTATAAAAGATGGAAAGGCAGCCTAGGAACAGAGGCTGAATAAATTGTTAAAGTCACTAATGCAGCTAATAAGATGATGGAGCTGGGGTGGGATCTGAATCCATGATCTCTTGGCTGTTCCATGCAGTGTTCCATAACTGGTTATCTACCCGGTAAGCAAAAGGCCTCAGTGCTCCTGTGGTGTTTCCACTGCGTTTCTCTTCATCTCACTCCACTGAAAGGAAGATACGCATGGCTAAACAAGAAGGTAGACCCTAAGAAGAATGGGCATCTTGGACTGGACATAGCTCACCTGGGCCTTGCGCCTTTCCACAGTCAGACATTCTTGTCCCAAAGCCAAGCTTACAAAATCAGGGCCTAGGACTTTCCCCAAAGAACAGATCCCCCACCAGTGCCCATGCCAAGCACACCTGCCCAGATGCAGGCAGCCCCCTCCCTCCTATAACCTCTTGGCCATGGAGGGTCCCAATAGCATTTGTGCAGATAGGAAAAAGAATAATAATAAAATAGCAGCAGCAGCCATTTATTGACAGCTTACTATTTGCCAGGCACTGTGCTAAGTGCTTTACTTGTATTATCTTATTTCTCACAACCCTATGAAGTAGGTTTACTTATAAATAAATACAAAAAATAAGTAACTTGCCAAAGGTCACACAGGTAGTGACAGAAACAGGATTCAAATGTAGGTCTGTCTGGTCCTTAGCCAGCCTGCAAGACACATCTTAAGAGCAGACATGGCAAAAAGTCTACAGCCAGGGCATAACACCTATAGATGTGGACTAAGCATTCACCCACTCATCCCAGGCAAGAGGGTAGCCCGGAACAGTTCTCTGACTAGAAGATACATTTCCAAGTCAACGGAATTCCAACTCAAGCCATGGCTCGCAACAAGAGCCTCTCCTGACCTTCTATGCTCTTGTGTCTTCTTTCCAAATGACAGAATTCTAACTCAAGCCATGGCTTGCAACAAGAGCCTCTCCCTCCTGACCTTCTATGCTCTTGTGTCTTCTTTCCAAATGACAAGTCTAGTTGCCTGTTTCCCTTGTATAACCCATTCCCTCTACCCTCTAGTATTCCTTTATCCCTATTCTTCTCACCAAGTGAGAGAGACAGCAGTTATAGAACCTACAGTTGAGCCCCAGTTGTGGTCCAGAGTCAGCCACTTTCCACCTGGTTCCAGCCCTTAGAACAGGACTTGGCATATAGTAAGTGCTCAATAAATATCTCAATGAATAAATAAAGGAGTGAACAACTTTACCTCCAGTGGCCGCAGTTTCTTCATCTGGGGGTGTGGGAGAAGGTGCAAGGACTACATTAGATGAATAATCTCCAGGATTCCTTCCTGCTCTAACATTGTATACTTATTTATGAATATCACTCTAGAGATGAGCCTCCGCTGGAAAATCTCCTATCTCTTGTTCTCCGCCAACCTCCCATCCTCCAACAGTTCCAGAGACTTCTCCGATGGTTTAACAGGTACACTGGTCTCCTATACACTTAGTAGGCTTATACACAGCTGAACCGAGTGATCCTAAATCTAAAAGCTTCTCAAGAGGAGGAGTAGCATGTACTCCCCACACCACCACCCCTCCCAGAAAATCCCTATCATTCCCAGGACCAAGCTTTCTGGACAGCAAAAAACCATACGGACCCTGCAATGGGAAGTAACTGTATCACTGTAGGGGTATTTAGAAGCATGTGAGTGGGTTTGATGTTGTCACAAAGACCAGGCAATGAAGGAGGGGATTCTACTGGTATTTACAAAGACCACAGATGCTAAAATAAACATCTAGGAATGCATGGGACAGTCCTAATAAAGAAGAATTTTCCTGTCCAAAGTGCCACTTGTGACCCTACTGAAAAATACTGCCTTAGACATCCTGTCACCTGAGCTTCTAAGCAACTTAACTGTTTGTCTCACCTTGAACCAAAGGAAAGACATTGTTCTGAGAACACAATCAAAACCACAAACCAGACTAGGTAAACCCAGGGCCCAAAGGAGAAATTTGAGGGCACAGAAGAGAACAGACGTTCATCAACAGTGCATGGGAAAGGCCACCACCAGCCCAAGAAGAAACCATTAGTCTCCAGGGCACCCTCCTGGGCAGATTTACCTGTAAGAGGGTATCTGTGGGACGGTGACCAAGGGGACAATGGAGGGCATGTCTCGACCCACTTCCTCTGGTTCCTTCTTGATCTTTTGCTTCAAAGTCACCTTGTTCTTCTTAGACACTCCTTTGAGGGGGCCACCTACTACACCTTGGCCTTCATCTTCCTCCTCCTCTTCCACCTCTTCTTTGTCTTTCTCCTCCCCACAGCCTCCCTTCAGCCCTTCCTCATCCCGAGGCTCACTAAGGCTTCCAGGGGAGTCACCCTTCCTCCTAGCAGTGGCAGCACCTGGGGGTGAGTGGGCCTCACAGTAGGCAGTCTTGCGCACTGTGAAAGTGGTGCCATTTAGGCTGGTTTCGCGCATGGGCTCAATCTTCATGAAGAGCCCGGCCCGCTGTGCACACGTCACATGGAAGGCTGTGTAGCAGTTCACCTTCTGGCACTGGATGGCGGCACCCAGCCCCTTCTGCTTGCAGATGTAGCAGGTCAGTTTCCAGCGGGCAGGTGGGATGTTGTCAATGCCCTCAATGGGCTCCAGGAACACGGTGTTAGCAAAGCAGACTTCAGGGATCCAGATAGCACACACCACGTGGGCCCAGTGCCCATCGCTGGTCTGTTTGAAGGCGCCACCTTTATTGGGGCAGAGGACACAATCCACAGGCCGGGAGGGAGACTGCAGGCAGCAGCGGCATAGCCACTGACCCTCGGGGATGTAGGGGACTCCGTAGCACTCCTGGTGTACAGCCAGGTTGCAGATGTCACAGAACAGAATGACGTTGCTATTGTGGCATTCGTCATCCAGGCACACACAGCAGAAAGCATCTTCGTCAATGAGTGACTGTTGGGCCCCACTGCTACGACTCTCCAAGTATGACTCCTTCTCAAGCCGGTCTACCAGCAGCTCAAAGGTGTCTGCCGACACCAAACTGTACCCATCTATTCGCCGCTTCTCATTCACCATGTCCAGCCAGGCAAGGTCCTCCTCATCCATGTCATACTCTACCTCTGCATCCAGGTCTTCAGGCGGTTTCTCAATGTAGCGGTAGTAGGCAGCAGGCAACGGGGGTGCTTCTGGCTGACTGCCTGAGTCCACCAAGCGGAAGCTGGGCTGCGGGAGGTGGAAGGAAGTGCCGGATGCATGCTTGGAACAGGACTCCTTCTTCTTGCCCTTCGATGAGGGTTTTTTGGACTTGCCAGGGAATTGGGGCTGCTCGCTGTTTTCCTTGTTACTATTACATTCAGTGATATCCTGGGCAGTCAACTCATCCTCCGTGATGATCTTGAGTGGGTCATAGATGCTGATACGATGCAGGCGTCCATCAATGTCCACCTCAACAATCCGTTGGGCCTGGGCATATGTCAGGGTCTCCCGAGTAGGTGAGCACTTGAGACTGTAGGGGGATGGGGAACGCCGGCCCTCGGCATTCTGCCGTGACTTCTGGCGAGGCTTCCTCATGGCAGCTGGGAAACAAGGGGACAGACCTAAGGAGAGAGACCAGGAGACAGTGAAGAGGATGTAGTTATTCACCCTTCCATCCGACCAAGTGACCACCAAGAAAGAGGACTGGATACTCCCTCTGTCTAAACACTCTGTCCCTCAGATGTCCCCATGGTTTACTCCTTCACCTCCTTCAAGTCTTTCCGAAAACATGACTGCTCAGTGAGACCTTCCCTGACCACTCTAAAACTGCAAATCCAGCCCTAGACAGTTTGGCTCAGTGGATAGAGCGTCGGCCTGCAGACTGAAGGGTCCCAGGGTTCGATTCCAGTCAAAAGCACATGCCAGGGTTGGGGGCTCGATCCCCAGCAGGGGGCGTGCAGGAGGCAGCCAATCAATGATTATCTGATCATTGACATTTCAATCTCACTCTCCCTATCCCTCTCCCTTCGTCTCTGAAATCAATAAAAATACGTGCATTTTAAATTGCAAATCCCTCTCTTCCACCACAATCTTTCATTCTGCTTTATTTTTCACTATCCCACTCACCATCTTTTACTGTGCTATGGAATTTACCTCTTTATCATGTACATCTGCTTCCTCCTACTAGAATGGAAGCTCCGTGAGGGGAGGGATTTTTGCCTGTCTTGTTCACTACATCCCAGTGCCGGGAATGGTGCCTGGCTCCCAAGTAAGCACTCAGTAACCGGTGAGCGAAAGGAGAAATCAGACGTGCACGATCCCTGCCTTCTAGAAACTGTCTGATTGAAGGGACAGAAAAGTAAACAGGTCACTACAATGCAACATAAGGCTGTGGGACAGCTATCTATGGAAAAGGAGAGGCGGTTATAGCTTTAGAAAACAAGAACAGAATGCGTTTTCAAGCTCTGGACATGCACAGTCCCATCAAAGGATCCAAAATGCACAGGTTTAGAGCCATCTTACAATGATCAGAAACCCTACCCCCTGACCCTGCCCAGGGATGAAGGGGTGGAGGCACATGAAATGTCTATCTCATGTAGCCTAAAGATTTCAAACTAGTCTTCAGGGTTTTATCTGCAAAAGGCGGCATTCGGGATGCACTGGCTAGTACACCTCTGAGCAGAAGCTCTGGGAGTGGCCCCAGGTGGCACTGAGTTGTAAGCTGAGCTATTGGGACCCTCATTAGACCTAAGGCTAAGATGACTGGGGCGCTATCGGAGGTAAACTCTCGATGCATTCTGTTTCAAAAGTCCCTCTCTCCCAAAACACTTCTATCCAGCCCACCCTTGTACAGCCAAGAGAGGGACTGAAGTTTTCTACATCGTTCTCTGGACGGAGGGAACCATGCAGTTAGTGAGGCCATCGTAGCAGGAAAGATCTCTGGGGAGATGCTGCCTGGGGTGTGGGTGGGGACGTGAAAGGGTATGAACAGGGACAGGATTTCAAGGAGAAACAGAGTTGGTCAGCTTGGTGGAAGGATCCACCATCCTGATCTACAAAGCAGAGACGGTGATGGTGATGATTAGCACACTTTCACAAACTACAGGCCCTTTTACTTACAATACTTCTCACAACCAGTCTGGGAGGCATTTTACAGATGGAGATAATATCTATCATAAACAAAAGCTCAGGAAGATGTCACTCAACCCAAGTGATAAAGCTACAAGTCAAACCCGGACCTTTGATCTGCTCAACGTATCGGACTTGCTAGGAGGTACGAGCCCCACAGAGGCTCTAATCCTGCCCCTCGACGACCGGAAGACAGTCGCTCAATCTCTCTGGGCCTCTATACGTCATCAGTAAAGCCAAATCAGTAACGTCTATCTCAAAAGGGCTGCTATTTGCCAGTGAGGTATTAAGATCCTCATTTACAAGGCCTTCTGCGCCCTAAGCCGGTTTGGCCCAGTGGACAGCGGGAAGGCCTGCGGACTGAAGGGTCCCGGGTTCAATACCAGTCAAGGGCACAGGCCCCGGTTCCGGCTGGATCCCCAGTGGGGGGCGTGCAGGAGGCAGCCGGTCAGTGATTCTCTCATTGATGTTTCTATCTCTCTCCCCCTTTCCTTTTCTCTGAAATATATATTTTTAATAATAATAATAATAATAATAATAGGCCTTCCAATCCCAAAGTGTGACTGAAACATTAAAAAAAAACACAACGTGGCTGAGGAACAGGGCCAGGCAGGCACACATCCTCCTTGGAGCCAAAGCAAACCATCACCCCAGCAAAGCTGTCGGGGTTCCAGAGGCCCTTGGCCACCTCGTGCCTGACAAATGCCGGCTCCCGGGGCAGCCTGGGCCAGGAGCCCCGCTGATGGTCTCCCCTCAAGGGCCTGGAGACCCCGAGGCGGGCGTGCACATCCACCTCAACGCCGCCGCCGGCTTCAAAGTTTCAAGAGGCTGCGGCCCCTTGGATGCAGCTCTCCCCTCCCTCCCTCCCTCCCACCTCCGGGGCAGCTCAGGTGTCGTCCCCCACGCCAAGCAGCAAGTATCTCGGGGGCCCTCTTCCGTCCACCCCAGCTTCTGGACACAGGGACGGACTCCAAAGGGAAAGGGCTGCTCTGAGGAACAAGAAACGCGTTTCGCCCACAAGGCGCTTACAGTCGTTTTTTGGCGGGAGATTCTCATCCCACACAACCCTTTCCGCAACCACACCCCCAAATATCTCTAACACCTCAGAGGTGGTCTCGACACCCCGAGGCCCCCGCTGGCCCACGTCACCCAGGTCAGAGAATGAGGAGTTTCTGCAAGTGGACTGTACCCCTGCGC
Source organism: Myotis brandtii (assembly GCF_000412655.1). Lineage (NCBI taxonomy): Eukaryota > Metazoa > Chordata > Mammalia > Chiroptera > Vespertilionidae > Myotis > Myotis brandtii. The sequence goes on from NW_005370687.1 coordinate 475,628, forward strand.
CCCTCAGGAGGTACTCATGATACGAGGACCGCAGCCTAGGCTCCTGCCCCGATCAGGGGCCACCATTTCCAGAAGAAGCTGGACCCTTCGGAGGAGAAAGGAGGGGATACGATCACCTCCCCACAGAGCAGGGGGCGAGCGCGCCAGGCCGACTGACGCGAAGTGTGACCCTCGGACAGAAAGCTCGCACTGGGGAACCAGCGGGGCAGAGAGGCGAGCCCCCATTGGCCGCCTCGCCTGCCGCTCAGGGGAAACCGGAGAGACCAGGGCCACTCAGGGGGTGGGACTCTCCGCAGGCCTGGCCAATTGGAGAGCGAGGCGGGGGCGGGGCCCGGGTGCTCCGCTTCCAGGGCCGGGGGAAAACAAGATGGCGGCTGCGGGAGGGGGTCCCCTCT
>NW_005370687.1:477460-502514 GCF_000412655.1 Myotis brandtii
CGGCTTCCCTGGGCCCCGGAGGCACCCTGTGGGCGGGATGGGGTCTCGGATCCCGTCCTCCCGGGGGCTGACCTGAACCGTGTCGCTCCTTTGGAAGTTTTGAGATGCCCATTACTCTAAGGAATCTGAATCCATTGTGTTTCTTCTTTGATAAAAGGAAACTCGTTTGTATGACAAAGATGTGTTCCTGATTAGGTAGGTGGTTGCACCTCCTGGCGAAGTGATAGCCCGAAGGCTTGGGTGAACCAATTTTTTTACAAAAGGGAGTGGCTTGAGCAGCTAAGCCAGGGCCAGGCAGTGTTTTGAAAACTGAAGAATTCTGTGAATTTAATGTCCTGTGTTCCGAGGCCAAGGGGGATCATCACTGGGAGGGAAGGTGTGGAAGGAAAGAGGATTAATTGTGAAGGAAAAGCCCTAGAGGCAAGAGAACATTACAATTACTTTTAAGAAAGAAAACTGAAGACTAGTGCAAACTGAATTTTATTTCTTATTCTTTTACAATGTGAAATATAACCATTTATACAGATGGTTAATAACTTATTTTCTTGATGGGTTTTCTCAAATTGTATTTAACACAATTCCATTTGTGTGATTGGGGGCTATATTTTTCCACTAAAATTAATGAATAACCTTGAGAAAAATGCATTGGTTTCCATTTGTAACAGTAAGTAAAGTAATTATTTTAATGCTGTTGTAAAAGCATCAAGTTAACCTAATACATATAATTTCTAGGTTTTTCTATTCAAAGGTTTCATAGAAAGACATTCAACCTGAGTATTTCTCTTCCATTTCCAAGTTCCACTTTCTTAGTTTAACATTACAGTTGTCCTCACTTTTACTTTTGACATTTGGGATTGTTTTCTAATAGTGTAACTGCACAAATAACCAGTTCACTGTGATGTAATCTTACGTTATTAAACACAAATTTGGAACATATCAAAAATCCCAGAGGCACTAAATTTAACACACTTTAATCTTTATCTATTTTAAAGAGTTTAAATTCACCAGTCCCTGGCCTTTCCATTAAACCATACGATAATTACGTTCAATGAACAGAGACAGTGACCTTTAATTCCAAATAGTAGTTTTAAAATCCTGCATTTCTAAGTAGAAACTAACTTAATTGGAGTAGGAGAATGTTTTGCCATTTAGAACTAAAAGTGGAAACGTGAATACAAAAAGTACCACCCACCCCACCACCCATTTAAAAAAATGTATTATTATTATTAGCATCTCAGGATATCTTTGTCAATACTTTGCTATTACCTTAGTTTATCAAGGCAAGAAACCTCTGAAGGGTCAGTTGCGGGGCAGTTGGCTCAAGTTTTCTGGGGGGAAAACACACACAAAAACCCTCCTAGAGCTAGATGATCCAGCATGAGCAGAGAAACACCATTTAAGGTAGATTCAGGGAACAGTGGGTAACCCCCCCATTTGATCCTCTCTAAATCAGAGCACGGGGCTGTTGGGTAGGGAACTGGAAGCAAAGGGGCAGTCACTGATGATTTTTGGAACAGGGAAATGATTAGTTCCTTGTTCTGAGATCTAATCAGGCTAGCGAGCGTGGTGATGCAGCATGGTTAACAGCCATCTAGCGTGGCTTGCATTATCCTCTTTGGACTTGTATTCTAGCTAGAACGTACCACAAGCCTGAAAGTAAATAGTGGCAAGTGTAAATTATTCAACCTGAGTTGAAGTCTTTTCATTTCAACTGTTAATTAGTACTTCTATTAAATCCTAAATTCAATCACATGTGAAGTTACACCATAAAATATGTTATTTCCGTGTTTTATCAAAAGAACTGACCTTCTAAGTAGCCAGCCATCTATTTGGTATAATTTGACTAAAGAGAGAAAAAATACACAAAAAGACTAGCACTTCCCAAAACAGAACTTGCATTTTAGCAAGATTCCTGTAGGTGATTCATAGGTGTGATGGTTAATTTTACGTGCCAACTTGACTGGCCTAGGTCACCATGGTCAGCAAACTGTGGCTCGAGAGCCACATGCGGCTCTTTGGCCCCTTGAGTGTGGCTCTTCCTAAGCCTTAGGAGCACCCTAATTAAGTTAATAACAATGTACCTACCTATATAGTTTAAGTTTAAAAAATTTGGCTCTCAAAAGAAATTTCAATCGTTGTACTGTTGATATTTGTCTCTGCTGACTGATGAGTTTGCCAACCACTGGCCTAGGAGTTACCCAGAGAGCTAGGGAAACATTTCTGCATGTGCCTCTGAGGGTGTTTCAGGAAGAGATGAGCATTTGCAAGGGTAAATGGAGTAAAGAAGATGGCTCTCATCAATGTGCACCATTCAATCCATTGAGGGCCTGAATAGGACAAAAAGTAGAAGAGGGTTGAATTTGCTCTCTGTTTGAGAGCGACATCCATCTCCTGCCCTTGGACACTGGTGTGTCTGGTTCCCAGGCCTTTAGCCTTGGACTGAATTATACCACCTCCTTTCCTGGTCCTCCAGCGAGCAGACGACAGGCCGTAGGACTTCGTGGCCTCCATGATTGCTTGAATCAATTCCGATAATAAATATCTGCATTATAGATATAATGAAGATTGATAGATAAATGAATGCTCAATCTACACATTTTATCATAACAGATGTTTCTTGGGAGAACCCTGCATATTAACCCTTTGCGGTCGTTTGTCTACTCTCAGCCACCAAAGCTTTTTTACTGTTCCGGTCATATGTCTGCTCTCAGCCACCACAGCAAGGAACCGTACGAATCTTAACTCTATTCATTCATGTATCAGTTCATAATTTCTCTGAAAGCTCTTAAGTGTCTAAGCGACCTTGTCACGAACCAAAACATTGCCCCGACAAATCGGAGATATCGAAACTCAATATAAACAAACGCGGTCGTTCCACACTCGCCATGCAAAACACTGTGGCGAGTCAGTCGCCTTTTGAGAGTGAAGAAATCGACAAGCTTCGGAGATACTTCGCAGAATTTCAAATAAAGCTTTACAAATTACGTTTAACTGTAATTAGGCATTCTCGCTTGTTAAGATATTTCAAAATAATACTCCAAAATGGCAAAAAGAAAGTTACCGAAAGAAGTGTACTGCGAATCTGAAAGTAACGATGAAGAGTTTTATTTTGGCACCTTGAATACTGACTCTGACGTAGAAAGTGATAACGTTTATAGTAATTCTACTAGTAGTGACGTAGTTCCAAAAAAGAATTAATAAATCTTGTTTATCCTTCATAATCTTGCATGTTATGTATCACTGCTCTTTCAATGGAAATTAATTCCGACCAGTACGACACCCATGTCCAAATTTAATACGACCGCAAAGGGTTAAAGTTAGGAAGTGGTGGATTAGAGGATAATTAGAGAATTCCAGGATTAATGTGTTTTAAGATCCTTGCATTGTCTGGGAAAAGGGTAAAGTTCTAGGGATAACAGTAGCTTTAGGTTAGTCAAGAATACCTGTTGTAACATAATCTGTGATTCCATTTCTATGAAATTCATGAAAATGCAAACTATAGTGGCAGAAAACAGATTGGTGGTTGTCTGGAGGTGTGGAGGAGAGGACTGACTGAAGGCATGAGGGAACTTTTCGGATGATGGAAAACTTCTGTCAGTTGGTTTTGCTATGGAGAAGCAAAGGTATATACATTTGTCAAAAGTAATTGAAGTACTGCATAGCTGTAATTTGTTTTACATAAATTATACCACAGTTAAGTTGATTAAAAGAGCATACCTATTGTAATCTTCATTTTTTAAAATATATTTTTATTGATTTCAGAGAGGAAGGGAGAGGGAGAGAGAGATAGAAACATCAATGATGACAGAGAATCATTGATCAGCTGCCTCCTGCACATCCCCTACTGGGGATCGAGCCTGCAACCCCAGCATGTGTCCTTGACTGGAATCGAACCCAGGACCTTTCAGTCTGCAGGCCAACGCTCTATTCACTGAGCCAAACCAGCTAGGGCTGTAATTTTTAGACTGACCATTAAGAGAACAAACAAAAAAAAAGAGAGCTTTCACAAACAGAGGAAAAGGAATAATAAGTCAGAAGACAAGAGAAAAAAGGAACATAGTAAAGGTAGAGCAAATAAGCAATGAAATGATGGCAGATTTAAACTCAGTCTACATGCTATGCTGTAGTAGTCTATAATGAGAGAGACATTTCTGGAAAAGTGTGATGATAGATGGCTAAAATGTGTGGACTAAGCATGCATTTATCCCCTAAACTTCACTAATATGTTAGTAAAGGATTAAAAAACACAAGATAAAACTCATAAGAACGAAGAGGATGGGGCAAAGAAAATAGCAGATGAGATTTGTCAAATTTTGGAGAACGGAAGTTGATGGATGAACAAATCAGAGAAAAGTAAACAAGCCTGAAAAAAGACCAGCTTAGAAATAGGAGGCTGCAGGTACTTCTCAAAAGGAGGTGAGGAATGGAGAACAGACCTTGAAAGTTGGATTGGCTGAAATATCTGTAAAAAGGGCAGTTGGATCTCGTCAGGTCTCCTCATTTAATAATATGTACATAGAAGATGAAAATATTAAGACAGGCAATTATGAATTCCAGGAAATGTAATAACTCACAGAAAAAAGAAGTGTAATTTCAGTTGAACCTATGTGGCTCATTTGGAAACATCTATTTTTCATTATAATCATAACTAGTGGCCCAGTGCACGGATTGGTGCACATCGAAAGGAAATTAATTAGAAGGTGGCCGGCCGGACACGCCCTGGAGCCAACCTCCCACGGCCCCAGCAACAACATAACCCACGGCCGGGCCAAAGGTGGAATCATGCAGCCCCGCAAGAAATCGGGCTCCCTCCTCTCTGGTTCCGGGGTGCGTCACCCGAGAACTGCCATTGCCAAGTCACCACAGCCCAGCAGCTCCTGTGTTGAGCGTCTGCCCCCTGGTGGTCAGTGCGCATCATACTTACCGGCCAGTCAGATGGTTGGCCGGTCGGACGGGTCACTTAGCCTTTTATATAGAGAGATAATGAAAAAAATAGAGATTTAACTAAAAATTATGATAAAACAATATTGAGAATATGAGTCGGACGGTCACTTAGCCTTTTATATAGAGAGATAATGAGAAAAATAGAGAACTAAAAATTATGATAAAACAATATTGAGAATATGAGGTGAGTTGTGGCCAATATAAATTAAATCATTATAGTTGAAGGAAAGTAGATGATAGATAAAATTGAAAAATACAAAACTAACAGTAAAAGCACATTATTTAGAAATAAAAGATAAACACTGGAAGAAACTACTCAAGAGTTTGAAATACAGTGGGGCCTTGACTTATGAGTGTCCCGACTAATGAGTTTTTCGAGATATGAGCCGTTTCTCAGCCGATTTTTTGTTTTGAGTTGCGAGCTAAAATTCGGGTTACGAGCCAGCTTCAGATACCCCACCGCTAGTTGGCGCAGTGAACGTCACAGTGAACGCCACAACATCAGCCCAGCATCACGTGTCTCACTTGTTCACTTTTTGATTTAACATACGGGTAATTTGAGTTACGAGCTCCGTCACAGAACGAATTAAACTCGTAAGTCAAGGCCCCACTGTAGTTGCTTTTGGATTGGGGAGCTGAGTTGGGATGAAGCAGGGGATCTCTGGTTATATACAGTGGGGCCTTGACTTACGAGTTTAATTCGTTCCGTGATGGAGCTCGTAACTCAAATTACTCGTATGTCAAATCACGAGTGAGACACATGATGCTGGGCTGATGTTGTGGTGTTCACTGTGATGTTTGCTGCGCCAACTAGCGGTGGGGTATCTAAAGCTGGCTCGTAACCCGAATTTTAGCTCGCAACTCAAAGCAAAAAATCGGCCGAGAGACGGCTCGTATCTCGAAAAACTCGTTAGTTGGGACACTCGTAAGTCAAGGCCCCACTGTATGTCTAAGCCTCATGGTTTTATTGACTTTTTAAGACTGTAATTCTATAAAAGTTAACATGAAAACTAAAGTGAAAAGGTGTTATTCCAGAACTAAGGGAATGAAAAGTGGCTATGATAAATTAGCTCTCCAGTTCAACGTGGCAGAAAGAATGCAGCTAATGCAGAGAAGGATTGACATAGCCCACCTGACTGCTAGCCTTTGAAATGCCTGCTTGCAAGGTTGGCCTGGGGGTGGTATCTGGGAACCTGAATTTCAAGAAGGTTCTCACCAGCTGGTAAAAGTGGCTCATTGTGCCTAAACTATTTGTGCAGATGCTGTGGTTTATGCTGACCATTATGCCTTCCTTCTGGAAGGGTGGATGTGAGTCCACACTAGGCAGAGGGTGACTATGTAACCAGCCCCCAATAAAAACCCTGAGCACAATTTCTAATGAGCTTCTCTGGTAAACACTGGGCATGTGTTGTTGCATCTCATTGCTGAGGGAATTGTGTGTCCTGCATGACTCCACCGGGAGAGGACTCATGGAAGCTTGGGCCTGGTTTCCTCCAGACTTCACCCTATGTGCCTTTTCTCTTTGCTGATTTTGTTCTGTTTTCTTTCACTGTAATAAGCCATAACAATAAACATGGCTGCATGCTGAGTCCTGTGATTCCTTCTAGGGAATCATTGAATTTGGGGGGTGATCTTGAGGAGCCCTGACACTTTACCTGAAATATTTCATTAAAATAGTAGTGTAATTACAGAATGTGTGCTTGCAAGCAACAAAACCCGATTCCAGCTGTCTTAGGCAAAAAGAGAATTTATTGGAAGGGTTTAAGGAGGGCTCATAGATTGATAGGAGACGGGAGGAGCAAGCTAGAAATCAAATATAACATAGCTAGGTCGTTGCCACTAGAGCCTGTATTGTAAAGAGTATCTTTAAATGTTTTTCTCTTAGTTGCTAGTATTGGAAATATAATTTATTGTTGTAATTCATCTTATATTTAGCCAACTTGCTGAACTTTCTTATTGTTTCTAATAATTGTGTAGGTTCTTAAGGGTTTTATCTGTAGATAATTATATTATTTGTGAATAATAGTTTTGATATTCCCTTTTTCTTTTTTTTAGAGAGAGAGGAAGGGAGAGAGACAGAGATATAGAAACACCATGCCGAAACCGGTTTAGCTCAGTGAATAGAGCGTCGGCCTGCGGACTGAAAGGTCCCGGGTTCGATTCCGGTCAAGGGCATGTACCTAGGTTGCGGGCACATCCCCAGTAGGAGATGTGCAGGAGGCAGCTGATCAATGTTTCTCTCTCATCGATGTTTCTGACTCTCTATCTCTCTCCTTTCCTCTCTGTAAAAAATCAATTAAAAAAAAATATATATATATATAAAAAAGAAACATCAATGAGAGAGAAACATCATTGATAGGCTGCCTCCTGCACACCCCCTACCGGGGATGGAGAAACCAACCCAGGCAAGTGACCTGACCAGGAATCAAACTGTGACTTCCTGGTTCATGGGTCCATGCTCAACCACTGAGCAACACCAGCAGGGCTGATCTTCTATTTCCAAACATTAGACCCCTCCCTCCTCACCTTTCTCTCTCTCTCTCTCTCTCTCTCTTTCATCTGAGCAAGAAAGAAGTAGATGTAGTAGCCATCCTTGTCTTATTAGTTTAAAGGGAATCCTTCTGACATTTCCCTATTAAGAATGATGCTTGCTTTAGGAGTATTTAGTCAGCCTTTAACAGATTAAGAATGATCATTTCTATTCAAGCTCTGCTAAAAGTTGTTTTATCATGATTAGTGTTGAATTGTATCAATTGCTTTTTCTGCATCTATTAAGGTGATAATTGATTTTCTTCTTTACTGTCAGAGAATTGGTTCTCTAATATTAAACCATTCTTGTATCCCTGGAATTAGCCTGACTTTGTCATGATTTATTGCCTCTTTTATACATCACTGATTTGGTTTGCTAAATACTTTAATATATTTGCATTGAAGTTCACAAATGAGATTGACTGTAATTTGGTTGTTTTGGGAATTAAGTTCTAATCCTATATAATAAAAGGCTAATATGCACATTGTCCCCTCAACCAGGAGTTCAACCAGGGGGCAGGGCTGGCACATTTATGTATGGGGCCCCTCTCTCTGGCCGGACCCCACTTGTGCATGAATTCATGCACTGGGCCTCTAGTCTCATATAATGAATTAAGAACATTTCCTCTTTTTCTATTTTCTGGAAGAATTTGTATAAGATTGAAATAAACTTTCTTGCAAAGTTGGTAGAAGTCACCTAATAAATTATTTAATCCTGATGGTTTCTTTGTAAGAAATTTTAACTATCTTCAGTTTCTTTAATGAGCATAGGATTATATGAGATCTTTATTTATTGAGTTGTATTTTTCTAGGATATGTTCATCTAAGTTTTGTAAAATATTATCCTTTAAATCTCTGCTGCATCTGTAATGTCCTCCTTTGCATGACTAATATATTTTCTTCTCACTCTTTTCTCTTCCCTCTCCCCTCACCCCTGTCAATTTTATTAGTCTACCCCCAGATAACCAGTTTATTTTTTTTTGTTGATCTGTATTCTATTTTCTTGATTGTTGTTCTAATAATTTTTATCTGCTTCCTTACACTATTGGTGAGTTTATTCTATTATTTTTCTAGCTTAAGTTGGGTGCTTGGTTCTTTAATTTTAGACGTTCTTTATTTCTAATACTAGAGGCCCGGTGCACAAAAATTTGTGCACTCGGGGGGGAAGGGGGTTTCTCAAGTCTTGATACATAGCTCTTGCAGTCTGGGACCCCTCAGGAGATAACGAAGTCACCTAATAAATTATTTAATCCTGATGGTTTCTTTGTAAGAAATTTTAACTATCTTCAGTTTCTTTAATGAGCATAGGATTATATGAGATCTTTATTTATTGAGTTGTATTTTTCTAGGATATGTTCATCTAAGTTTTGTAAAATATTATCCTTTAAATCTCTGCTGCATCTGTAATGTCCTCCTTTGCATGACTAATATATTTTCTTCTCACTCTTTTCTCTTCCCTCTCCCCTCACCCCTGTCAATTTTATTAGTCTACCCCCAGATAACCAGTTTATTTTTTTTTGTTGATCTGTATTCTATTTTCTTGATTGTTGTTCTAATAATTTTTATCTGCTTCCTTACACTATTGGTGAGTTTATTCTATTATTTTTCTAGCTTAAGTTGGGTGCTTGGTTCTTTAATTTTAGACGTTCTTTATTTCTAATATAAGCCTTTAAGTCTATAAGTTTACATTGCATTACCACTATTGTTTGTTTCTCAAGTCTTGATACATAGTTATTATTATTATTATTATTATTGCTCAGTTCTAAATATTATTTTACTTCTATTATGATTATCTTGTTGCTTTTGAAGTGTGTTTATTTTTAATTTTGAGATAATTGTAGATTCACATGAGGTTGTAAGAAATAATAAAAAGGGATTTTATGTACACTTTATCCAGTTTCCCCTAGTAGTAACATCTTTCTATCATTTTGATAGAAAATATTACAGCCAGGATATTGACATTGAAGAGAATTCAACTATTCATCTGACTGAGGATCCCTTATATATGATGAATCACTTCTGTTGCTTTCAAGATTCTCTCTTTGTCCTTAGCTTTTGACAGTTTGTTTATGATGTGTCTAGGTACGGATCTCCTTGAGTTTATCTTATTTGGAGTGTGTTGAGCTTTTTGAGTGTGTAGGTTAATGGTTTTCATCCAATTTGGGAGATTTTTGGCCATTATTTCTTCAAATATTCTTTTTATTCCTTTCTCTCCTCTCCTTCTGGGACTTCCATTATGTATGTTGGTACACTTCACAGTGTTTCACAGGTCTCTAAGGCTCTGTTCATTTTTCTTTTCTATTTTATAGAAAACCTGTAGTCATTTTCAAGGTCCACCATTTCTTACTTCTTTTTAATTGGGTCAAGTTTCTAAACTTTCTAAATCTTCATTTTCCAGCTAATGAAAAGAAAATAGGATTCCACCAAGTCTCCTATCTACCTACTCCAGGATTTCTGTGAGGATCAAATGAGATGAGGCACGTGAAAATGCTTCACAGACATTTGGTTAAAGCGTAAAATGTTTGCACCTGGCTATAAAGCAAGTCATGTTCCTGGGCTGAAGAAACTGCAAAGAGGCTAGTTCCTAGGGAGAGGAAGCTGGGCGTTGCTACGTGACATCATTACCTGGCGCCCACAGCGACCATTTCCGGGCTGGGCTTGGCTGTGGGCCACATTTTGCACCATGGGGTCTCGGCAGTGTTGGCTGCAATTTGGTGGGGTGTTGCTCTGGGGTGGTGGCAGGGCTTGTGTCCCACTGGGGGAAGCCAAGTGTTGCTTTGTGGGTGCCAGGTCTGCGGTGCCGCTTCTCTGTTCACGTCATGACAGCTCCTCATCACCGCAGCTCCTGCGTTGAGCATCTGCCCCCTGGTGGTCAGTGCCTGTCATAGCGACCGATCATATGGTCGGAGGGACAATTAGCATATTAGCCTTTTATAGATATAGATCTCTTTACTGATATTCTTTATTTGATGAGACATTCTCATACTTTTAGTTATTTAGACATGATTTCCTTCAGTTCTGTTAAATAACAACAATTCAACTAAGTATACTTAAAGATTAAATTGGCTTTATTCAATGATACATAAATTAGGCATCAACCCACCTAGCAAATAGAAAGGTGCCCCTAAGGTCTACAGCAAAGGAAAGCTTTTTAAAGCAGGGAGCAGGCAGGAAAAGGAAGTTTACTAGCAAAGAGTCAATTGTCTCAGGCTGAGGTAACCTGCCTATGGGGGACAGAAGGGCTCTTATTGGGAGTAGTACCTCTCCAATACTGACCAGGTAATTCCAGGTGGACTGGTTGAAGGGTACATTTCTTGAGAGGCTGAACTGCAATTAGGTTAGGAACTAAGTCTGGGTTTACTGATGTGTGGCTTAGCACAAGTGACTCCATTTTAGGCCAGTTGTTACTTTTTAACAGTTCTTGTAAACATATACATCTTATATAATAAAACCCTAATATGCAAGTCAACTGGACAGACAGCACGACCAGCCGAACGACTGGTTGCTATGATACGCTCCTGTGTTGAGTGTCTGCCCCCCCGAGAGGGAAGTGAGAGGGAGGCAACCGGCGGCGGCGGTGGGGGGAGAGGCCCATAATAGAGGTGCCACCTTCTCTGGCACAGGGCTATTAGGTTCAACTTTTCTTGGGGCCTGATCAAGGCAATAATGACTTGGTTTTGTTACTGCTGTTATTTATTTTTACAGTCACAAATGACTGGACAATTTGCTGCTTGGAATAGCTTTGTAAAATTAATCACAGAGCAGGTTGTTGGCATGTATATGTTATTTGCACCTGGTTGCTAAGGAGATTGTATCTAAGTCCACATCAGCACTAGATGTTAATAGATTTGGACTGATACTTTGTTGGTCCCTACCAAAGGGAGCATTATTCTGTTTACTTTAATATCAGATCAGATTCAATATATAAATTTGATCTTTGGAATAAATGGAGGACTGATTTATATAATTGAGTTTTTGAGTAAAGCATACCAACTTTCCCCCTCTTTAATTCATTTCATATCTTAAAAGCAGTATCTTTTGGATTTGCTACATGAGATGACTACTTAGATATAGTGTTTATGTGAAAACGTGAGGATATAACCACTTGGTGTTTCTGTTCTTATATATATACTAGAGGCTCCGGGCCCAAAAAATTGTGCACTCGGGGGGGGGGGGGCCCCCCCCCCCCCCGCCCCCGCACAAATTTTGTGCACTGGGCCTCTAGAGTGTGTGTATATATATAAAATAGCCGATTTAAAATCTCTGTCTAATAAAGTGTGTTCATCTGGGCTCCCAAGAGACAATGTCTGTTAACTGCTTCCTTCCTCCCACCCCATGGAAATCACATTTCTCCCCCTTTTATTTCAAGTCTCATATATTTTATTGAAAACTAGACATTTTAAATAATATAATGTAAATCAGAATTCTGGAGATCAGAATTCCCTCACTTCCTAGGTGTTTTTTGTCAATTATAGTTGACATTGATTATTATATTAGTTTCAGGTGTATAGCATAGTGGTTAGACATTTATGTAACTTACAAAGTGACCCCTCCAATAAGACTAGTACCCAGCTGGCCCTATACAGTACATAGTTAATATAGTATTGGCTATATTCCCTATGCTGTACTTCCCATCCCCGTGATTATTTTGTAACTGCCAATTTGTGCTTTAACCCCTTTAGCTTTCTCACCCAGTCTCCCCGACCCCTCCCCCAATCTGGCAACCATCAGTTTGCTCTTTGTATCTATGAGTGCTTCTATTTTGTTTGTTCATTTATTTTATTCCTTAGATTCTACATAGAAGTAAAATCAGATGGTATTTGTCTTTCTCTGTCTGACTTATTTCTCTTGGCATAATACCCTCTAAGTCCATTCATGTTGTTGCAAATGGTAATATTTTTATTTAATTTTTTTTTTTTTTTACTGAATTTACTGGAGTGACATTGGTTAATGAAATTATATAGGTTTGAGGTGTACAAGTCTATAACACATCATCTGTATATTGTACTGTGTGTTCACCACCCCAAGTCAAGTCTCGTTCCATCACCATTTATCTCCCCTTTATCCTCTTTTACGTCCCCCAACCCCTCTTTCCCTTTGGCAATTACCATACTGTTGTCTGTGTCTATGAGTTTCTCTCTCTCTCTCTCTTGATTAATTCCTTCTCCTTTTTCACACAGCCCCCCCCCACCCCCTCCCCTCTGACAGCTACTTTTTACTTTCTACAGTGGCTGCACCAATTTGCATTTCCACCAATAAGTGTACCAGGTTCCCTTTTCTCCACATCCTCATCCACACTTGTTGTTTTTTTGATGACAGCCATTCTGACAGGTGTGAGGTTCTATCTCTTTGTGGTTTTAATTTGCATTTCTCTAATGATTAGTGACATTGAGCATCTTTTTGTATGTCTATTGGCCATGTGTATATTCTCTTTGGAGAAGTGTCTATTCAGGTCTTTTGCCCATTTTTACATTAGATTTTGCCTTTAGTGTAAGTTTTTAAAAGTTCTTCATGTATTTTGGATATTAATCCCTTGTCATGTACCATTAGCAAATATGCTCTCCCATTCAGTAGGTTGTCTTTTCATCTTGTTGGTGGTTTCCTTTGCTGTGCAAAATCTTTTTAGTTTGATGTAGTCTCATTTTTTCCTTTTTCCTTTTGTTTCCCTCGCCTGAGGAGACATGTCAGAAAAAAATACAGCTGCGAGAAATGTGCGAGGTTTTACTGCCTATGATTTCTTCTAGGAGTTTTATGGTTTCGAGTCTAACATTTAAGTCTTTTATTCATTTTGAGTTTAATCTTGTGTATGGTGTAAGAAGGTACTCTAGTTTTCTTTTCTTTTCTGTATGTATCCGTCCAATTTTCCCACCATCATTTATTGAATAAACTATCCTTACCTCATTGTATGTTCTTGCCTCCTTTGTCAAATGTTAATTGATCATAAAGGTATGGGCTTATTTCTGGGCTCTCTATTCTGTTCCATTGATCTATGTATCTGTTTTTATGCTAGTACCATGTTGTTTTGATTACTAGGGCCTTATAGTATAGTTTTATATCAGGTAGTGTGGTTCATCCAACTTTGTTTTTCTTTTTCAAGATTGCTGAGAGCTTATACAACAACACCAAAAAAAAAAAAATCAATCCTATTAAAAAATGTACAAAGGACCCGAATAGACATTTTTCCAAAGAGAACATACACATGGCCAATAGACATATGAAAAGATGCTCACCATCACTAATTATCAGAGAAATGCAAAGTAAAACCACAATGAGATATCACTTCACACCTGTCAGAATAGCTATCTTCAAATACATCAACATGCAAGTGTTGGCAACGATGTAGAGAAAAGGGAACTCTTGTGCACTGCTGGTGAGAATGCAGACTGGTTCAGCCACTGTGGAAAGCATATGGAGTTACCTCAAAAAATTAAAAACGGAACTGCCTCATAACCCAGCGATTCCACTTCTGGAAATACATGGGTGGGCATTAGTAGGCTTACAGTTGTTCATAGAGAAAAAGACTTGCAGGTTACGATAACTACAATAGCTTTATTAACTCAAAAGAATGTTACTCACAACTATAAACCTACTTTTGACCACCCCTATATATGTGAAGAAAACTGAAACACTAATTGGAAAGAATATACGTAGCCCTGTGTTCATTGCAGCATTATTTACATTAGCCAAGATTTGGAAGCAGCCCAAGTGCCCATCAGGAGATGAGTGGATAAAAAAGCTGTGGCACATTTACACAATGGAATACTACTTGGCCACAAAAAGACTACTCGCTGAAATCAATAAAATTAAGAAAAAATACAACTGATTTCTGGATATTTATTTTGTATACTGCTACTTTACTGAATTCACTTATTGCTTCTGATAGTTTTTTGGTGGAATATTTAGCGTTTTCTATATACAATATTATGTCATCTGTTGATTTCATTCTTTCTATGGCAGAGTAATATTTCATTGCATATATGTACCACATCTTTATTCAATCATTTACTGATGGGTACTTAAATTGCTTCCACATCTTGGCTATTATAAATAATGCTGCAATGAACATAGGGATACATATAGCTTTTCAAATTTGTGTCTTGGATTTTTTTTTTATAAGTATGTACCCAGAAGTGGGATTGCTGAGTCATAAGGTAGTTCTATTTTTAATTTTTTGAGAATCTCCATATTCTTTTCCAAAGTGGCTGCACCAATTTGCATTTCCACCAATAGTGTACCAGGGTTCCCTTTTCTCCACATTCTCATCAACAATTGTTGTTTGCTGATTTGTTGATAATAGCCATTCTGACAGGTGTGAGGTGTATCCTCATTGTGGCTTTAAATGTGCATTTCTCTGATAATTAGTGACATTGAGCATGTTTTCTTATGTCTATTGGCCATTTCTTTTTTTAAAATATATTTTATTGCTTTTTTACAGAGAGTTAGAAACATCGATGAGAGAGAAACATTGATCAGCTGCCTCCTGCACGCCCCCTACTGGGGATGTGCCCGCAACCAAGGTGCATGCCCTTGACCGGAATCGAACCTGGGACCCTTCAGTCCGCAGGCCGACGCTCTGTCCACTGAGCCAAACCAGTTAGGGCTATTGGCCATTTCTTTGGAGAAGTGTCTATTCATGTCCTCTGCTCATTTTTTTAAAATTGGATTGTTTGTGTTTTTTGGTGTTAAGTTGCATGAATTTTTAAATAAATTTTGGATATTGACCCCATATCAGATGTATCATTGGCGAATATCTTCTCCCAATCTGTGGGTCGTCTTCTTGTTTTGTTGATGGTTTCCTTTGCTGTATAAAAGCTGTTTTGTTTGTTGTAGCCTCATGTGTTTATTTTTTCTTCTTTTGTTTGTCCAGGGTTTGTTGATGTTGCTATTTGTTGTTATTGCTACTGCTGCTGTTTGCTTGTTTAGTGATTTTCTTGAACGAATTTTGTAGCCTGTATTATCTTGTGTGGCCACTATAGTCTCTGCTTGATTAGCTTAATGATCAGTTAATGAGTGGACAGATATTTCCTTAGATGCCTTGAATTAATCTTCCAGTCTTTGCCAAGGGGTGTGTGTGTGTGTGTGTCTCGGCTGCCTCCTGCATGCCCCTGTGGACGAAAGGGGCCACATGCTGACCTGACAAGCTCAGGAGAGGCCTGCATGGCAGTTTTGCAGACTCGGAGACTGGGGTAGCCACAAAGGATGGTCTGAAATTAAACCTTAACTAGAAGCAGTTATGGTGGGCAGTTACGTCCTAAGCCGATATCTTCACTGATAAGGTCAACCTTTACCGTAACTGAGCCAATCTGTCTTTTTGCATCTAAGATAACATATCCTTGGGATGTCTGGGTAACTTGTGACTTCCTCCATCATTTTACTTTTTATCCAATCCCAGGGGTTTCCCTGCTTTGCTTTATCCCTCCTCCTTAATCTATCACCAATGAATTTCATGTAACCCACCTACGTCCCTCCTTTGATTGCAAATGTATAAATACAAATGTAACCCCGCCATTCTCCGGAGCACTATCTCAATTCGTTGAGTTCTGCTTCCTGGCATATGTCGACAGTTTGGCTCAAATAAACTCACAAAAATTCTTTACAGGTTTCAATGGTTTTTTTACGTTAACACCCCTGACCGGAGATTGAGCCCACAACTGCAGGAATATGCCCTGACTGGGAATCAAACCAGCAACCTCATGGTTCCTGGGATGATACTCAATCCACTGAGCCATGCCAGCCAGGTGAGGGTATATCTTTAAGACTCCAGCACACTGTGGACAACTCTGCTTTAGTTTTACTTCCTGCTTGTGCAGTTTTAAGGTCTGTCTGTGGTGAGAAAGATTAGGGCCCTCTTAGACCTTCTATGTGCATAGCCCTGCACATGCATATGACCTTCTAGATTTCCAGGAACACGTTGGAACTTTTCAAAGATCCCTATAGATCAGTGGTTCTCAACCTGTGGGTCGCGACCCCTTTGGAGGTCGAACGACCCTTTCACAGGGGTCGCCTAAGACCATCGGAAAACACATATATAATTACATATTGTTTTTGTGATTAATCACTATGCTTTAATTATGTTCCATTTGTAACAATGAAAATACATCCTGCATATCAGATATTTACATTACGATTCATAACAGTAGCAAAATTACAGTTATGAAGTAGCAACGAAAATAATTTTATGGTTGGGGGTCACCACAACATGAGGAACTGTATTAAGGGGTCGTGGCATTAGGAAGGTTGAGAACCACTGCTATAGATATCTTATTTCCAAGTTTTTCCTCTTCAGCTTTTTGTCATCTTTTTCTTTGCCCCACCCAATTGTTATCACCTAAGGCACCGGTGATGTTAAACAATTGCCACTGGTTTTCTTCAGTAAATACTCCAGGGAAAATGGTACTCACAGTGAATGACCTCTGAAGTAGTTCAAATAAACACACATCCTAAGAGTGGCTGTTTACTCGGAACTGCCAGACAGTTCAAATAGTGACAGTTTTTTGAGAATGGGCCCCTGAGAAGCTCCACTTTGGCCCCTTTAATGACAGCTAGGCTGCAGGTGTTCATGGCTACATGAGCACAGGGTGTTGGTTTCCATGGCCACCATGGAACTGGGGAGAGATGGGTGAGAATAGGAGAGGTTAAAATGCCACAAAGTTCTCTGTTTACTGAGATTCAGCCTTAAAAAAAAAAAAAAAGGATAAATACTCCTCAGACTGGGAAGGTGGAGGAGGGTAGGTGGGTGGGAGGTGATCAACCAAGGACCTTGTATGCATAGATGCATGGCCCGTGGACATGGACAATGGAGAGGTAAGGGCCTGGGGCGGGGACAGGTTAGAGGGGGGTCAGTGGAGGGGAAAGGGAACTGTGTAATACATTCAACAATAAAGAATTATTAAAAATAACAATAAATAAATGTGTAATACTTTCAACAATAAAGAAAATTATTTAAAAAACATACTCCTCAGACTGTTCTGAGCCTTTGGTTAATTTCCAGAGTTCAGAAAATGTTGATTTTGACCATTTTGACCAGTTTATCTCATTGTGTAATTGAACAATCAGTGGGTCTGTGCTGCCTGTCGCTACTTGAGCCAATTACCGTATATTTCCGTGTATAAGACGCTATTTTTTTTCTAAAATCGTTAGACTGAAAATCGAGGGGGGTCTTATACATGGAAACCAGCCGAGGAGGGAGTCACCCAGTGTGAGCTGCCCATACCTTGTCAAACAGGCTTCCTCTAATCACAAGCCTATTGTTACCGACGTCAGCTGCTGCCATAATTAGAGGTGGAGGTGGAGAGTGTGCAGATGCAACAGGGACCGAGTGCGCAGATGCAACAGGAACCAGAGCATTCTGAGCTCATAAAGGTCAAAAAATAAAAAGATACATACCGGTAAGCAGTTGTCTTACTCTGCAAAATTCAAACTGAATGTAATCAGCTATGCAAAAGAGCATGGAAACAGAGCTGCAGAGAGACAACTGGATCTCCTCCCACTGAGTGTGTGATCAGACAGTGGAGAAAACAGGAAGAACAACTCCTTAAGATGCCAAAAGAGAAGAAGGCCTTACGAGGAAAACCAGCAAAATGGGCAAACTTGGGGCAGAGGCTTCAGACTTGGATTCTGGGGCAGCGCCAGAGTGGCTTACGTGTGTCAACCAAGCGTATTCAATGTCAGGCAAGAATGTTTGGAAACGAAATGAACATTGTTGATTTTACAGGAAAGGCAAAATGGTGCGTGGTTCATGAGGGGAGTGATAGATCCTACCTTACCCCAACTGGCGGGCTGGGGATGACGTAACCTGCAGCCCAGAAATACCTGAGTGACTAACCAGGTACCTTATATGGACTATACATTGGACCACCAATCCACACCTGCCAAATACCCTCAGCCCTTTTCCTATATGGACAATGCAGTAAGCCACCAATCAGTATGTGCCGAGTACACTAAGTCCCCCACCCCTTCCCATTCCGCCCCTCAAAAGGCGTGCCCACCCCTGCACGTGTTGCTGCTCTCCCCTTGTGCGACAGCCCGGCAGGGACTTCTCCTCTAATAAAGCCTGTAGTCCTGTTTTTAGGCCTCCGTCTGATCTTTCAGAGAGAAGGGTTGGCCATGAGAACACGAGCAAAGTTAGCTCAGAAAATGCCACCAGTTTATGAGGATGATCTCACATATATAGACAGTAACTCAAAGACAGCAGTGATACAGTAGAAGTGGAAGACATTGATATGTCTGGAACTAACAGTGATGAGAAGGGAGCAATGATGCAACAGAGGCTGAATAAAGTGATATGCTGCATAATATCATAGTCCTGGTATGTAGACATTACCTGCAGTAATTACTAAAGAAAAATGTGTTTAAAATATTGATTTTTAAATTTTGGGTTGGAAAAATGTGCGGTGGGGTGTCTTATACATGGAAAAATACGGTAAGTAGACACAAGGTGGAGTCATATATGAGCGTTTATTCCAATCCTGCTGGCAGTGTGGGAGAGCAGCAGGTCATCCACAAAAATCTGCAGCCCCCCATAAGCCAGCTGCTTATATTGGGTAGGGGACAAAGATTACCTGGGAAGTAGGCAAAAGGGTAAGCCAGTTACCCTTTTGTTAATAGGCAGTTAACAGGTAATGCAGGCTGGAGCTTTGCAAGGCCTGCAGGTATGCAAGGGCTGGGGGTCTTCAAAGGGCTGGATGCTTTGGTTCCTGCCTCGAGATTGACAATCTATCCATGATAATAGGCAGCTCCCTGATGGGGAGGATGGGCTGCATTTCCAGGTGAGCTCCCACGTCCCACGTGCAGCTCCCAGCCAGGTTAGAACGTGTCTTCTTTAATCAGAACAAAACAATCCTGGTTAACGGAGCATGATGAATATTTCTTATAATTATAGTTAGTCCCCAATATTCTATTTCTGCCCCTATCAATTGCTTTTATGTAGGAGCAGATTTTTGAAGGCCCTTACTCCACCATTTTAGAAGTGGCTCCTATCATATTGTTATTGTCGTAATTAGCTAGTTTATTTATGTTAATAATAGAAAGAAAGCACAGGGAAGGCCAGACATAAGCATGGCCATCTAGGCAGCTTCATCAGGATCCTACTGCCTCATGCTCCCCAGGGAACCATTCCCTGCAAATCGCTGGGGAAGGAAGCGAACAAGGGGGAAATGGGTGCATGCGCAGGGAAGTCGGGGTGGCAGGGAGGGTGCTTGCCTGTCAGTCTAGCCTGGGAAAAAGATCACTGGCTAGCAGGGTGGAGCCACCTGCCAGCACCCAAAATCTTGGTCTGGTTAAAATCCCCAGAGTTCGCTCTCTCCTTGCTCCCTCTCGAGTTCTTGCTCCATGCACTCACCTGTGCGCTTGCCTGTGTTCTCTCCATAGCCATTCAGCCTTAAGCAGCCATCTGGCCCATGGCCTTGGACCCCCCACACGCAATGGGCTGCAGCTGGGAACACAAGCCAGATGCTGGGCTGGACTGGACTTTAATATGGAGCAGAAATTCTGGGCAGTGGCCTGAATTCTGGCCCTGCTGAAGACAAAACAGGTCTTCTTGCATGGTGGGACAGACAGAGATGGGACCTTGGAGGGGAACCCCTTAATTTTACATCATCAATAAAGCTTTTTATGAAACCCCATCCTCCCGTGGGGGCCTCAGGAAATTCTTTTCCTCAAGGCACCCCAAGAACTCCACTTGCACCAATAACAATATCGACACTGATACAGCAAAGAAAAAGGACAATTCCATCACCACAAGGATCCCTCCTGTTGTCCCATTGTAGTCACATCTATTCCCTCTTAAGTCCTGGCAACCACCAATCTGTTATTCTGTTCTCTCTAGAGCAGCGGTTCTCAACCTGTGGGTCGCGACCCCTTTGGCAGTCAAACAACCCTTTCACAGGGATCGCCTAAGACCATCCTGCATATCAGATATTTACATTACGATTCATATCAGTAGCAACATTACAGTTATGCTGTGTTCTCTCCATAGCCATTCAGCCTTAAGCAGCCATCTGGCCCATGGCCTTGGACCCCCCACACGCAATGGGCTGCAGCTGGGAACACAAGCCAGATGCTGGGCTGGACTGGACTTTAATATGGAGCAGAAATTCTGGGCAGTGGCCTTAATTTTGGCCCTGCTGAAGACAAAACAGGTCTTCTTGCATGATGGGACGGACAGAGATGGGACCTTGGAGGGGAACCCCTTAATTTTACATCATCAATAAAGCTTTTTATGAAACCCTATCCTCCCGTGGGGGCCTCAGAAGGTTGAGAACCACTGCTCTAGAATGTTAAGTAAATGGAATCATACAGTTCGTAACCTTTTGGGATTGGCTTTTTTCACTAAGCATAATTCTCTGGAGATACATCCAGATTGTTGCCTTTATCAACAATTAGTTCCTTATTATTGCTAAGTAATAATTCATGATACAGATATACCACAGTTTGTTTAACCATTCACCTTTTTAAGGACATCTGAGTTGTTTCATTTTGGGACTTTTATGAATAAAGCTGCTATGAACATTCATGTACAGGCTTTTGTGAACATAAGTCTTTTTTTTTTTAAAGTTATTATTGATTTCAGAGAGAGGAAGTGGGAGGGAGAGAGAAATAGAAACATCCATGATGAAAGAATCATCGATTGGCTGTCTCCTGCATGCCTTCTATTGGATTGAGCCTGCAACCTGGGTGTGTGCCCTGCTCAGGAATCAAACTGGCCAGGCTGTGAACAGAAGTGTTCATTTCTCTGGGATATGTGCCCAGGAGCACAACTGCCGAGTCATATGGTAATCGCATATGGGCAGGTCCTGTGGAATATGATAGGGTGTATCCCTCTCATGACTATGTTATGTGGCAAAAGAGAGGGGGTTTTGCTGACGTCATGAAGATCCCTGATCTGTTGACTTTGCGTTATGAAAGGGAGATTGCCTGGGGTGAGCCTGACCTGATCAGGCAAGCCCTTCAAAGAGGGCGTAGGACCTTCCCCGAACTCAAGCTTTGCCGCTGGCTTTGAAGATGCCAGCTGCCCTGGGTTTTGCAGCTGCAAAGAAATGAATTCTGCCACCAGCCACGTGAGCTTGAAAGGGGACGTGAGCCTCAGATGAAACTGCAGCGGGGCTGGAACCTTGGTGGTTGTTCTGTGAGACTCGGGAAAGAGGACCCAGCTCAACTGCCCAGACTCCTGTCCCGTGGAAACTGTGAGATAATAAACGTAAATTGTTTTAAGCTGCCGTGTGTATGGTAATTTATCACACAGCAACAGAAAACGAATCCTGTTTTTGCATCAATTCTCAGAAGTGATTCTGGCCTGTAACTTCCTTCCTTGTCGAATTTTGGTATTAATCTTATACTCGATTTGTAGTAATAATTGGGATGTTTTCTTCATTGTTAAGTGCCTTGAAATAGTTCAAAATGCATTTGAGAAATACCCATTGGACAGCTGCCGGCTTTTTAAAGGTGTGGTAGAATTTCCTTGTGAAATCTGGGGTTGCTTTTTTGGGGAGGAGTGTTCTTTAAAAACTGTCTTATTTGCCCAGCCAGTGTGGCTCGGTTGGTTGAGTATCATCCCCTGCACCAGGAGGTCACCAGTTTGATTCCCAGTCAGGGCACATGCCCGGGTTTCAAGCTCCATCCCCAGTAGGGGGCGTGCAGGAGGTAGTCGATCGATGATATTTCTCTCTCATTGATGTTTCTATCTCTCCCTTTTCCTTCATTTCTCTGTAAAGTCAATAAAAACATTTTTTTTAAATGCATTATTTGGGAGTTTGTTTTGATATATTTTCCTCAAAAGTAATGTGTTTTATTTAGGTTTTCAAAATTGCTCACATAGAGTTAGAGTAATTTTTAAATTATTATCAAGGTTTCCTCCCCCTTCTCCAATATTAGTAAATAAAATTATCTTTCATTGTGTTCACCTTTGAAGTGTTAAATATGGCTCTACTTCTATTACTTGATTTGTCAACTTCGAATGGTATTATTTGATCCCCAGATGTTATAGATGAGGAAGTTATCCAACTTAATCTATTTCCCTTTTTCTTTTCCCCTTCTCCTCCCATTTTTGTTAGTCCTATCAATTTATGTATTGTCAGACCATATTACATTTAAATACTGATTTGCCACCTTGATTTCTACACCAACTTTAATATTACTCTAATACTTACTTATTAAACTACATGCTCATCCCCATCCTTTGGCCATAGTCTTTGCAGTCATCTTTTAGTTGGCTAAAGTTCATCCTTTAGATGTTTTCTCAGGGAGAGCTCATGGGAACAGTATGCCTTGAGTTTGTGGGTGTCTGTAGTTTTTATACCTGAAAGACAGTGAGGCCAGATGAGAAATCTTTGCCTTACACTTTTTTTTTTCTTGAGTATCTTTCAGGTATTGCCCCACATTCTCCTGGCGCTGAGTACTGCGGTTGAGAAATCCGAAGCAGCGTGAATTTCTTTTTCTTTATAAATAACTTTATTTTGGGGATGAGATACCTGGCTGCCCAACCAATTCTTTATTTTTATGGTCCAATAATTTTACTGTGATATGTTTGAATCAGTTTTCCCTGGCTCATGCTATGTCCTTTGAAAAGAAGATTCAAATCTTCTTTTATTTCTGGGAAGATGTAAACATTTATTTCTTGAAATAGATCTTGAACTACTTCATAAATATGGAAATGTTCCATTGGTTTGGTTTTCCTCAGGGATCCCAGGTATGTGTGGGGCAGATCGCCTTTGCCTGTCCGTTTACCTCTGATCCCGTGCTGTCCAGTGTGGTAGACGCTAGACACTGTGGCCATTTAATTAATTAAAGTTTAAACTAAGAATTCAGTTTCTTAGTTGTACCAGCTACATTTTACGTGCTCAATAGCCACACATGACTAGAGGCTGCCGCTTTGGACAACATACATATTTATATATATAATTTCCATCACCAGAGAAAATTCTATTGGACAGGGCCACTCATTTGAACTTTTCTTATTTCCATTCTATTTTCTTTGCTTTTGTCATATCTGTCCTTTATGTCCCTTACTGTGACATTCACAGATTGTTTGTTTTTCCTCTTTTATTTATTTCCTAAGTTTGGCCAACTCATGTTCCATCTGTTTTCTTGCCATTTCTTCCTTGATTTCTTGCATTTCTGCTACGAGGCCTTTCTTCATTGAGGCAGTTGCTTGTTTTGTTTTGTTTTGCTTATAGTTAACTTTTAATCAGAATTTTAACCTCTTCCTTGGCTAGTTCTTCATCTCTTAACTTTTGCTATTCCTTCCCACCTCTTTTCTTGTAGTACAGGGTGCGGCAAACATTGGTTTACGGCCCTGGCTTGGTTGGAGCATTGTCCCGTACACCAAAAGGTTGTGGGTTCAATTCCTGGTCAGGGCACATACCTAGGTTGTGGGTTTGATCCCTGGTCGGGGCGTGTATGGGAGGTAAATAATTAATCTTTCTCACATCAGTGTTTCTCTCTCTCTCTCTCCATCCTCCTCTCTCTATAAAAATCAATAAGAACATCCTCAGGTGAGGATATTTTTTTAAAGTAGGTTTACAGAGTTTATTTTTGTATTATGATTTATTAATTATTGTATTATTTTCCATACAAGCAGCTGTAAACCTACTTTTGTTCCACCCTATATCTTTGTCATGCCAGTTCCTTTTTTCTTACTCTTTACACAATGAGTTGAATTTTTTTGGCTCAACTGTTTGAAGGAGGTTCCTTCAGCGAGTGTGTTATGTGGGCATTTTCTGAGATCTGCCACCTCTGGTTCATTTCTCTGTCCTCCTTTCATCTTTACTATACATCCACCCACGCAGCTTCTGACCGGTTGCTTTCTGCCTGGTGATTTCCAGCTCTCTCAGCTTTTGCGGTTGTTCACTTCAGGGTGAGTCCTTTCCTCCACAGGAAATGTAGTTTTACTAATATTTTCTGAGGTATGCCACCACTGGCCTCTTTCTTTCTATGTCATCCCCTGTGGTATCTATTGTACTGGATGCCCATGCAGCTTCTGTGATGCTTTTGGCTGCACTTACGCAGTTTTGAGTACAGATTATGTCTGTCATTCAGTCTAAATTGGGGTTTACTTGGTTTTGTCCCATGTATGTCTTGCAGTTTTTGCAAGGCATCTTTAAGAAGAGAAAAATTGCTTTTAGTAATCCCTTTTTACCACAAGCCTTGACTTTTAAAAATGTATATATTTTTATTGATTTCAGAGAGGAAGGGAGAGGAAGAGATAGAAACGTCAATGATGAGAGAGAAGCATTGATCAGTTGCCTACTGCATGCCCCACACTGGAGATCCAGCCCGCAACCCAGGCATGTGCCCTGACTGGGAATAGAACCATGATCTCCTGGTTCATAGATCGATGCTTAACCAATGAGCCACACCAGCTGGGCCATGCTTACAATTTTTTTAGCCTACTATTCTTTTTTGCATCTCAGACCTCCCTACTGGGATCATTTTCTCTCTACCTGAATTACACCCTTTAGAAATTCCTTCAAAGAAGGCTAGTTGTTTTTTGTTTGTCTGAAAATATCTCTAGTTCATAATTTTTCTTTTTTTAAAAAATTAAATCTTTATTGTTCAGATTATTACAGTTGTTCCTCTTTTTTCC
>NW_005370687.1:503330-508617 GCF_000412655.1 Myotis brandtii
ATCTGCAGATTCCCCTTCCTTTTTTGGGGGGTTTGGAGGTGCCCAGATGAGGCCCAGCTGTGAAGCAATGCAAGCTGCTGTGGGGCCTTGGGCCTTCTCTTGGAAGTTCTGGGTCTGTCTGGCCCAGCTGCAGTTTGTTAGGTAATTTTCAGATTGCAAAGGGCCAGGTCATTCATATGCAAAAGCCTCTGTCGCAGCTTGGGGGGAGGGGTCTCAGGGGATCAACAGGGCGGAGCAAGCATCTATGGCTGATCCTCAGCCCTGCCCTAAGGGGCCCCGTGTCTCAGTGTCCCAGTAATTGCTGCAAGCACCTCTGAGAGAAAGCTGCCCTCGAGTTCCAAGTTCTGCCCGCTGCCAGACCGTCCAGTCTCTCCCTGCACGAGTCCGGGTCCCCAGAGACTTCCCAGAACAGGAGTTCAGAGCAGTCGGGGGCTTGTGACTCCCTCCCAATTCAAAAAGACAGCTGTGTCCTCAGTCGCCAGCCCTTGCCGCGTGCGCCTCCGTACCTCTGCACTTCACCTCCAAAGCTCCTCTGAGCCTCAGTGTGCTTTTCTCTTTCCTTCTAGTTGTAGAATTTCCACTCAGCCAGCCTTCCTGTAGTTTTGGATGATGTCCATTTTGTCTTTTAGTTGTATTTTTGAATTTGTTGTGGGAGGCAGCAATTTCCGGTGTTTACCTATGCCGCCATCTTGGTTTTTTTCCATGATTTTTTTTGAAAGATAAATTTCTGACATATAATTTTAGGTTGGTAACAATTTCCTGTCTCACTTTGGACATTATTCCAATAGTCTAGAATTTGCTGTTGCTATTGAGAAGTCTGCGATTAGTCAGCTTGTTTTTCCTTTGTAGGTTACCTGCCTTTATCCTTTTTAGCTGCTTTTAAAGCCTTCTCTTTTTCTTTGATGTTCTGAGTTTTACTACAGTGTACTTAGAAGTGGTACTTTTTAAATTGATCTTGCTTTGTATACATTCTGCATCTTGGATCTGAGGATTTATATCTTTCATCTGATCTGAAAAATTCTCAGTAATTGCTTTACCTAACATTGCTTCTCTCCAGTCTCTTTACTCCCCTCTTTTATGACTGATTAGATTACATTAAACCTTTGCATTCTATTCCCCTTAATCTCTCTTTCAGAGTTCTTCAACTTCTTATTTCTCTGTGCTCCATGTTGGGTTTCTTGTTGTTGCATTTTAATTTTTTTAAAGTATTTCATACATTAAAAAATATTTTATGCCAGGTGAAAGATGGCAGACACAAAGGGGTACATAATGTGTAAATCCATATATATGACATTCTATAAAAGGCAGAAGTATAGGTCAAAATTCATATCAGCGACTGCCAAGGACTGGGAATTGGGGAGAAAATTGACTTCAAAGGGGTATGAAGGAATTTTGAAGGCAAAGGAATATTTGATATCTTCATTGTGGAAGTGATTACATGACTGTACACTCATCAAAATGTATTGATCTGTATACCTAAAAAGGACTAATTTTACTGTACTAATTATATCTCAATAAACCTGATATATTTTTTAAAAGCATGGTTAACCACTATTCGCATGCCAGCTATAGTAGTGGAAGTGGGTAAGAGGAAGGCAAATATTCGTTAGAATGTATAAATATCACCTTAGCTGGTTTGGCTCAGTGGATAAAGCGTCAGTCTACGGACTGAAGGGTCCCAGGTTCGATTCCGGTCAAGGGCATATGCCTGATTGTGGGCTGGATCCCCAGGAGGGGGTGTGTAGGAGGTAGCCAATCAATGATTCTCTCTTATCATTGATATTTCTATCTCTCTCTCCCTCTCCCTTCCTCTCTCAATCAATTAAAAAAAAAAAGGAATGTGTAAATATCTATACAATAGAGAAAGAAATGTGGGTAGAGGTGACAGTCTTCATTCTCTAACTAGAGGCCCAGTGCACGAATTCGTGCATGGTTGGGGTCCGGCTGGCCAGGGGTAGGTAGGGGCTGAGGACTGTTGGTTGGCCAGCCCTGCCCCCTGGTCCAACTCTCGGCTGAACCCCCCAGTCAAGGGGACTATTTGCATATTAGCCTTTTATTAGATAAGATTGCTTGTGATGATGTAGTTGGTACGTATGACTTTCCCCCTCTGTAATTTGTGTCATGTCCCCTTTGCCTTCACAAAGGCACTCAGTGAATTGGGGTTTCTTACCAAACTTACCATCATAGGGATCTGGGCCCTTGACAATTCTGTCCTTTAGGAATATGTAGTCTTCCATTAACTTTTTCCATTGGATGTGGTAGTTAGCATAAGACCTGCTCCAGACAACAGACCTGCTAGGATTCCCCATGCCCACTTTGAAGCTGAAACATTTTCACCTTGATAGTCAAGACTACTAGGATCAGTCACCCCAGTGAACACCATGACCCCCTTATTGTCTAATCATTTGTGGTATAAAAGCCCAAAATTACCAGCAGGGAAACATTGTTTTTCCCCCTTATGGAAGCAATTATCTCTAACTTCTCTAAGTTTCATTTGACTTAATCATGAAACACACTAGCCCACTTCCACCTCATAGCTCCAATGCCTACATATTCTAATGATAGGAAAGCAACACATACTGATACATTGGCTCATGATTCCAAACATGTAATACATCCTGTCGGCCAGCATCCCAACCTCATGAGGTGTTGTCCCAGCTGGAGGATCAACTGGATCTTCAATAGGTCACTGCTGTTCTGTAAGGCAAGCTGCTGGTCTAGGCATGGAGCGGGTATGAGTAACATACGCTTACAGCTTATTTTGTCTTTAGAAATGGCTGGAACCTAATCCTGCATGTTATACCTCTTCCAGCTAGCGATAAAGTGATGCTTGGAATGCCCTTCCTCATAGTTAGGTGGCTCAGGTAACTCAGAGCGGGCAGCTTCAGTACCTGCACCAGCATTTGGGCTCCCTAAGAAACCAGAAGCAAGGCTAGAGCAATTTCTCTAATGAAAATAATCACTTGCCTGAGAGGCCACCGTTTTGCTCCCTAACTCTAGGGGTGTCTGCTCAGATTCCTCTGCTCAGAGGCCTGCCACAGACTGCAGATGGCATCTCATCCGCCACATTCATGGAACACCACTGGAGCCTCTGGGTCCTAAAGGCTAAGGGAAGAATTCCCTGCCTCTCCCCTGGGGCTTTTCAGTATGAACATCAAGTAGGTCTGGGGTATATTGCTCACCCTCTTCCACCCCAGGGCCTGATCAGGATGCTTCTGACAACAAGAAAAACCCCGACCCAAGTGATCTTCAATGGTAAGAAAAGCTGCACTCTCGCGTACATTGGGAGTTCACGGTGGGGTGAGCTTGCTTCAGGATGGGTAGTAACTCAGTAGGGTTCATTATGACCGGCACTCAGCACTGTCATCACAGAGGTTCTTTCCATCCCTCTGGGTGGTGGCCTTGCTCAGCTGGCTTCCCTCAAAATCACAAAGTGGCTGCAGTCATTCTGTGTGTCACATCCAGACATCAAGCCCAAAGGAAGAGGAGAGGTTCCCTCCTGCCCCTTCCTGTGTGGGTGTGGGTGTCTTGTTGCAGAACTGAAGAGCCTTCGGGACTATTCCCTTCATGTCTCTTTGGCCAGAATTGAGGACATGTACAGTCCTAAACCAGCAAGTGGCAAAGGGAATAAGAAGACCTCAATTGACTTGGAGACCAATCGTTTGGGGTGGAGAGGATGTTAGAAAACCAAACCAAACACCTCTAAGATCTCTACTGCCTCTTCTGCTAACCACACCCACTTGGTTTCTGGTGGTTAGTGCCTCTGTGTGACCTCTGCCACGATGGAAGCTTCTAGCCCCATTAAATGTAGGCATTTCCTCTCATTTCCATGTTCCAGCAACATCAGTGGCTTCCGAAGAAAGACATTAACGTGTTTTTCAAAGATGCTGGCACCCCTTACTAATGATGTCTAAGCCTTTGGTGAAGGGAATATATTCTGGGCTCACTGGGGGCCCATAACTGTATGTACATGGTATTGGTGGTTTTACACAGGACACAGTGTTCTAACCTTTCTGTCATCCTACGACTTTAAGTTTCTTTTTCTGTATTAAAAAAATTTTTTTTTCCTGTCACCTCAAGCTGTTGTGGTCCATTGTTAAGAGAAGACCAGAGTGGATCTGGGTTTTGGTTAACCAACTGAGCAAACTGTTAGAACTTCTTTCAGCTGTTAGCACAATGAGTATAGAACCTTGAGTGAGGACACCCACATCAAGTAACTTAATCTCCATCTAAAATGACATGCCTCCCAACGTGGTGGGTAGACACAGAACCCAGTCTGGCTATAAATTAGTAAATCCTGTAATCATTGTGTGTGTGTGGAAGCCTTCTACTCCAAGGTTTGATTTGAACTTTTCCCTCCCACAACAGGCCCAGCTCTGACTCCAGTTATAGAGGCCTGCCTTCCTCTTGCAAAGGACGAGGTAGATGTGTTTCCAAGCGAGGGAGAAACAGCTTCATCAGATAAGGGGGGAGAGGTGGTTTCAATGGGTAACTCAAGTGGAGGTGCATATTGAAGTTAGAAGCAGGAGGGCAATGCCAATCCCTTCCACCCAAGTCCTAGCACAGAGTCATTCTCTGAAAAGAACTGAACAGAATGCCCAGCGGGACCTGGGGCCGTGAGGTGTGGCACCCCAAGTAAAGCCCTTTCTCAAATTCTGAAATTTGAGGACTTCGCTGTAAAGCAAGACCCCTGTACCTTACCGAATGCAATGCAGGCCTCCTGGGCTCATGGCCCTCACTAAGATGTCCTCTTCCCTGTTTTTATAATCTGAACAGAAAACCAAAGATTGCACCACATTGAGAGAGGCCGATAGCATGAAAGTGGAAAACCAAGATAAAAAAATAGAAAAAATATCTGACAATAAAGACAATTGACAGAATAGAAACAATAACAACAAATAATATTCTCAAATAGATAGCTTTTTTCCTACAAAAAAACAACAAACAAGTAATAATAATATGAAGAAAAGAGTAAAGAATAGGAATCTTGAAAATTTAAATATGATTGCTGATTTGAGGAAGATGATGATAGCAGCATAGTTTTAAAAATTAAAGCTTTATTGTGTATAATTGAAATAAAAAGTGCACATGTGTAGATCATGAATTTATAAGTTTTGACCTATCTATGCATCTATTAAACCATCATCACAGCCCCAGCCAGTTTGGCTCAGTGGATAGAGCATCAGCAGACTGAAGGGTCCCAGGTTTGATTGTGATCAAGGGCACATGCCTGGGTTGCAGGGTCGATCCCCAGTAGGGGGAGTGCAGGAGGCAGCCAATAAATGAT
>NW_005370687.1:508683-512308 GCF_000412655.1 Myotis brandtii
CAGTAGGGGGAGTGCAGGAGGCAGCCAATCAATGATTCTCTCTCATCATTGATGTTTCTATCTCTCCCTCTCCCTTCCTCTCTGAAATTAATAAAAAATATATTTTTTAAAAAAGCAAAACATCACCACAATCAAGATAATGAGCACATCCATCATGTCCAAAAGTTAGGTCAGGCCTCTTTTTTTAAAAAAAATATATTTTTATTGATTTCAGGGAGGAAGGGAGAGTGATATTCAATGAGTTGCTCTGATGACTGAATAATGAGTGTTTCTCCTTTAAATATTTTTTATGGGTTTTTAGAGAGAGAGGGAGGATGAAATAGGGAAAGAGAGAGAACATTGCTGAGAGAGAAACATCATGGATTGGCTGCCTCCTGCACACCCCCATACTGGGGATCAAACCTGCAACCCAGGCATGTGGCCTGACTGGAAATGAACCAGGGATCTCTTGGTGCATGGGACAACACTCAACCAACTGGCCGGGCCATCTTTTTAATATTTAAAACAGCCTTATTGAGATACTAGAGGCCCAGTGTGCAAAATCACACGTGGTAGCCCGCTGCTGCCCGCCCACCCGCCACCTTCCTTGCTGCGATCGGAGCCTGTGGGCTGCGGGGGAGGGACTGAGAGGTGCTCAATGCACCTAATGGTGACCGGTCATTTGGTCATCCTGGTCGTCATGGACACTGGCTTTTTATATATATAGATAACTTACATACCATAAAATTCACCCACTTAAAGTGTATCATTCAATGATTTTTAGAATATTCACAGAATCGTGTAACCATCACCACTATCTAATATTAGAATATTTTCATTGCCTCCCAAAGCGCCTCATATCCATCAGCAGTCACTTCCTGGACTTTGAGGACTTCACAATAAAGCAAGATTGCTGCGTGTCTCCTCTCCATTCTAGGCAAAGGCTCATCTACCTTCTGTCTCTAGGTCTGCCTGTTCTGGCCATTTTGTTTAAATTGAATAGTAATATATGTAGTGTTTCATGACTGGCTTCTTTTACGTCTCATGTTTTTACGGTTTATCCATGTTGCAGCATGTATCAATACTTCATCCCTCTTTACAAAATTTTTTCAATTCTGAAATAATTATAGATTCACAGGAAGTTGTACAGAGAGAAAGACCCTCTGTACTCTTCGCCCAGTTCCTCCCAATGGCTACATCTTACCTAAATATAGGACAACATCAAAACCAAAAATTTGACATTGGTACATAATGTGTGCATCAGTTTATCACATGTGTAGATTCATATAATTGCCACCACTCTCAAGATACAGAGCTATTCTGTCACCACAAAGATCTCTCTGTCCTTCCCTCTATCATCCCTAACCAGTGGCAGCCACTCCATTTCTATCTCTATAATTTTGTCATTTCAAGAATGTTTATAAATGGAATCACACATTATGTGACCACTTGAGAGTATCATAATGAATTTACCCTAGTGTTAAAAAAACACATGCAAGTATAACTAGATAGATAGTGAAACCAAAGTCTCATGGATGATACTTATAACAAAAGTAGCTGACAAACCCCAGAGTAACAGAAAGCAGGACTAAGACAGCAGCCCCATATCTGCACAGCACCAGCATATGTATGAGAGGACGCTGAGGCAAGAATGGTGTGTCTGGGGAACCCGAGAGAAGAGAACCCTAAAATAGTGCCCAAAATTATTGTCGGAAAGTGAAGTGGGGGATTCTGAGAACAGGAGCAGAGACAGGGAGGGATTTTGCTCACTGTGGTGGCCGGTCAGTGCAAGGCCATCCCCAGGAAGGTCACACACGATTCATTCATGAGACTCCACGCTGAAGAGAAGCTGGGGAGTGGAAGCAAAATTAAGCAAAACAGGGACAATATAAGGAGCAAAGAAAATACAAAGGCAAAATAAAATTGGAGTCCTAGCCGGAGCAATTGGGCAAGAAAAAGGAAAAAAAAGTTTCCAATTTGGAAAGGAAGAAAATTTCCTCTGTTTACAGATAATTTGATCTTATATATAGAAAACCCTAAAGATTCCACACACAAAACTGCTAGAACTAATAACAAACACATTCAGCAAAGTAATGGGGTACAAAGTCAGCACACTAATAAACAACCTGAAAAGGAAATTATAAAAACAATTTCATGAGAACATTTGGCTCAAATAAACTCTTATAAAATTTTAAAAAATTATTTCATTTAAAATAGCATAAAAAATAATAAAATGCTTAGGAATTAACCAAGGAAGTGAAAGACAAGTAAAACTACAATATATTGTGGAAAGAAATTAAAATATAAATAAGTAGAAATACATGCTATGTTCAAGGATTGGAAAACTTAATATTGTTAAAATGTCAGTATTACCCAAAGGGATCTAAAGATTCAGTGCAACCCCTATCACAATCCCAGTGACATTTTCTACAGAAATAGAAAAATTCATCCTAAAATTCAAATGGAATATCAAAAGACCCCAATTACTCAAAACAATATTTAAAAATAACAAAACTAGAGAACTCACATTTCAAAACTTACTACAAAGCTGCAGTCATCCAACAGTGTAGCACAGGCCTAAAGGCAGTAATATAGACGAATGGAATAGTATGGAGAGCCCAGAAATAAACACTTCCAGATATGGTCAACGATTTTTGACAAAGATGTGTTCAATGGGGGATAGAACAGCTTTTTCAACAGTGCTAGGAAAAACTAGAGATCCACATGCAAAAGAATGAAGTTGTACCCTTACCATATAAAAAATTAATTCAGTATGGGTCAAAGACCTACGCTATAAAACTCCTAGGAAAAAAACATAGAACAAAAGCTTCACAACATCAGATTTGGCAATGATTTCTTAGATTTGACACCAAAGTCACAGGTAACAAAAGAAAAAATAAGCAAATTGGCCCTAGCTGGTTTGGCTCAGTGGATAGAGCATCGGCCTATGGACTGAAGGGTCCCAGGTTCGATTCCAGTCAAGGGCACATGCCCAGGTTGAGGGCGCTTCCTTTCTTCTCTCTCTAAAAAAAATCAATAAACTATTCTAAAAAAAAAAAGTTTGTGCATTGAAAGACACTATTGACAGAGTAAAATGGCAATCCACAGAATGGAAGAAAATATTTGCAAATAATACATCTGATAAGAGGTTATTATCTAGAATATATAGAGAACTCCTTAAACTCAACAACAACCCAATTAAAAAATGGACAAAGAACTTAAATAAACATTTCTCCAAAAAAGATATACAAATGGCTAATAGACCATGGAAAGATGCTCAACACATTAACCATTAGGGAAATGTAAATCAAAACACTGTAAGATACCACTTCACACCCCTTAAGGTAGCTACTATCACAAAAATAAAAAACAAGAAAGACAAGTGTTGGTGAGACATGGAGAAATTAGAATTCTTGTGCACTGTTGGGGGGAATGTAAATGGTACAGCGTTGTGGAAAATAATATATGGTGGTTCCTCAAAAATTAAGAAAATAGAATTACCATATGATTCAGCAATTCCATCTCTGGGTATCTACCCAAATTATTTGAAAGCAGGGTCTCAAAGAATTATTTGTGCACCCATGTTCATAGCAGCACTATTCACAATAGCTAGGACATGGAAGCAACTCAAGTATCTATCAATAGA
>NW_005370687.1:513054-513852 GCF_000412655.1 Myotis brandtii
TTTCTCCAAAAAAGATATACAAATGGCTAATAGACCATGGAAAGATGCTCAACACATTAACCATTAGGGAAATGTAAATCAAAACACTGTAAGATACCACTTCACACCCCTTAAGGTAGCTACTATCACAAAAATAAAAAACAAGAAAGACAAGTGTTGGTGAGACATGGAGAAATTAGAATTCTTGTGCACTGTTGGGGGGAATGTAAATGGTACAGCGTTGTGGAAAATAATATATGGTGGTTCCTCAAAAATTAAGAAAATAGAATTACCATATGATTCAGCAATTCCATCTCTGGGTATCTACCCAAATTATTTGAAAGCAGGGTCTCAAAGAATTATTTGTGCACCCATGTTCATAGCAGCACTATTCACAATAGCTAGGACATGGAAGCAACTCAAGTATCTATCAATAGACGAATGTTTTAGGGGCAAAAATAATATTGGGACTAGCTATGGCTATGGGAAATATTAATCACTAGAGGCCTAGTGCACAAAAATTTGTGCACTCGGGGTGGGGTGGGGGGGTCCCTCATCCCGGCCTGTGCCCATTTGTAGTCCAGGACCCTTGGGGGATGTCCACCTGTCGACTTAGGCCCACTCCCTGGGGGATTGGGCCTAAGCTTGCAGTCAGACATCCTTCTGGCATCCAGGGAACCCTTGGGGGATGTCCGACTAAAGGCTTGGGCCCCCAAGGGAGCTGTGATGAGGAAGCTGGGGTGACAGAGGAGCCACCCTGTCCCGCCCCACCACCCGGGGTCGGGTTGCACACGGGATGCCCGGGCAGGCCGGCCAATC
>NW_005370687.1:515115-517355 GCF_000412655.1 Myotis brandtii
CCTTTGAGTTTGACATGCTTGTCCTACCCTATATAAGCAGCTGGCTTATGGGGGAGTGCAGAGCAGATTTTTGTGGATGACCTCCTGCCCTCCCATACTGCAGGCAGGATGGGGATAAATGCTCATATATGATTCAACCCTGTCTCTGCTGAATTGGCAGCATGGACCCATTGATTGTCCGGTTATGTATGAATAAGAAAAATATAGTATATACATATTATTCAGTCTTTTTAAAATAAATATATAAATTTTTATTGATTTCAGAGAGGAAGGGAAAGGGAGAGAGAGATAGAAACATCAATGATGAGAGAGAATCATTGATTGGCTGCCTCCTGCACACCCCACATTGGGGACTGAGCCCACAACCCTGGCATGTGCCCTTGACCAGAATCAAACCTTTCAGTCTGCAGGCTGAAGCTCTATCCACTGAACCAAACCAGCTAGAGCCATATTATTCAGTCTTAAACTGTAAGAAAATTCTGTAATATGTTACAACACAGATGAGCTTGAGGACATTGTGCTAAGTGAAATAAGACAGTCACAAAAAGACAAATATGATTCCACTTTTATTAGATTCTTAGAGTCAAAACCATAGCGCTCTCCCTCTCCAAGCACACTCATGCCTTCCACCCACCCCCTCACCCCACCCCAGGCACTTTACCATTAGCTTCCTCACTCCCAAGCTCCAAGGGCCCTTTCTTTACTCTAGAACTTGTTTGCTAAGCCCATTTCTTCTAGGAATTACTTTTTCTGTACTTTACCCAATAAATGTTCTCTTACAGTTTGGGTCTTGCTCTGATTTCTTTCCTAGCAGAACCTAAATACCAGGGATGCTGAGCCCAGGTTTGGCCTCACCCCACCAGTCAGACACCTGGTGCCATTCCTGTCACCTACATATTTGGTGCCCTGTGACTCGGATTGTTTAATCACCGAGGCAGGACTATTCCATCACCACAAAGATCTCCCCTGTCCCTCCTTCCATCACCTCTAACCGGTGGCAGCCACTCCATTTCCACGATATAACTTTGTCATCTCAAGAACATCATCTCAGCACATTACTGAGACAACCTGGACAGATATGCGAAGTGGGAGGAGCGGGGGCTCTTGTAAGGATGGTGAGTCTGGAGGCAGGCGAGCAGGGCACCTCGCTTGGGACTTCAGTAGAGTGGAGTCCGCCTGTCTGAGCAGAGTAAGTCCTCGCCACCTTGGCTTGAAGGACATGACTGTGTTCTCTTTCCTCCCTGCATCTTTTGCTCTGGCCATGGGGTCCTCTCTCTCTCTCTCTCTTCTCCTTCTCCTTCTTCTTATTTTTTAAATATATCTTTATTGATTTCGGAGAGGAAGGGAGAGGGAGAGAGAGATAGAAACATCAATGATGAGAGAGAATCATTGATTGGCTGCCTCCTGCATGCCCCCAATGGGGATCGAGCCCACAACCCAGGCATGTGCCCTTGACTGGAACCAAACCCAGGATCCTTCAGTCCGCAGGCCAACATTCTATCCACTGGGTCAAACTGGCCAGGGCTCCATTGATTTCCTAGAGGAGCAGAAGAGAGAGGGAAAGACAGAGAGAAACATTGATGTGAGAGAAATACATCAATTGGTTGCCTCCTGCATGCCCCTGATCAGGGCCCAAGCCAGGGAGGACCCTACAACCGAGGTACATGCCCTTGATCTGAATCAAACCCGGGACCCCTCAGTCCCCAGGCCAATGCTCTAGCCACTGAGCAAAACCGGCCAGGCCATGTGACATTCCATATTTTAGTGGCTGAAAGCCTCTGTCTCATGTCCTTTTCCCCTGAGTGCCTTTGTCATATCCCTTTAACAAGAAGGGGCTGGGTGTTGACATTGGCAGTCATGTAAGTATCAACCAGTGAGAGAGCAGCAGACCCATTGTTGGTGGTTGTTCCCGTGAGAAATGCCACAGGGCACACAAGGGTCTGGGGAAACTGGAGAGACTTATTTGTAATGCAGATTGATGCACTTCCATTTATTTGGCAAGAAGTTGTGTTTATCGCCTCTGGGGAAAAAGACGGATGCTCAACAAGGTTGAAATCAGTTAAAAGAATAAGAATAGCCCTAGCCGGTTTGACTCAGTGGGTAAAGCATCAGCCTGCAGACTGAAGGGTCCCAGGTTTGATTCTGGTCAAGGGCATATGCCTGGGTTGTGGGCTTGATCCCCAGTGGGGGGCATGTAGGAGGCATCCAATCAATGATTCTCTCTCATCATTGATGTTTCT
>NW_005370687.1:517380-528116 GCF_000412655.1 Myotis brandtii
ATATACATTTTACTAATTTTCTTTCATCTCTGACACTTCTATTATAGAGAAAGGGCAAATAGCAATATTAAAATATTTCCTCTAATTAATTCCCTTTTAATGTGCACGAATTTCATGCACCGGGCCATTAGTCAATGAATGATTAAGAAAATAAAGAATAAGAATAAAGTTCTATTTCTTCATACAGCTGAGTCATGACTATCGATTTCGAAGTGCTCAGTAGGATGTTATTTACCTTTGTCCATGTTCTCCCTGGTCATGCACAATAGTTCACATCTCACTAAAGGGATTTCTAGGAGGATAATCACTTATGACTGAGAGCTGTTTTCTCATTATTAGTAATAGCTTGGAGTTCATGTTCCTCACACTCTATTCCCATCGTATTAGCTCACATTATAGTTCATTTACTTCATGACACCTTCCTGCACTTTGTCCCATCTTACTTGGTACTTCCTCTAATGCCATCTCTAAACTCACTTAACTTTGCACTCATTTCTCAATATTAAAAAAAAGTAACAAATCTGATTATAACTGCACTAATTCATAGGAAACCACATTGAAACTTCTCCATCTACAGAAGCATCCATTCGCCCCTTCCCAGTATCTTCTCCCTTGTGGCTCACATTTGCTCTCCCAAATTTCAGTCAAATACCTTTAAAATTTAACTTACAGTTTGGCACTTCCTCATAAAGTTAAACATAGAATTGCCATATGATCCAGCAATTCTACTCTAAGCACCGAACACAAAAGAATTGAAAACAGGGACTCAAACAAGTCTTTGTACAGCAATGTTCATAGTAGCACACTATTCACAGTAATCAAAAAGTGGAAATAACCCGAATGTCCATCAATGGGTAAACTATTATGATACATGCCTATAATGAAATATTATCTACACTAATAAAAGAGAAACATGCAAATTAACCATCACTCCGCCACTCCGCTACACCCACCAGCCAATCAGAGTGACTATGCAAATTAGCCCAACAAAGATGGCAGTTAATTTGCAAACGCAGGCGCGGAGTGAAGACTGAAGACGACTGAAGATGGTGAGTAGGAGGCTTGGGTTGCTCCCGGCGATGGAGGAAGCCAAGCTTCCCGCCTGCCCTGGGCTCCGCTCAAAGAGAGGCTGGGGGCGATCCAGGCTTCCAGCCAGCCCTGGCCTCCGCTCGAGGAGCTGGGAAAAAAAAAAGGAGGGGCTGGGAGCACCCGGAGCAAAGAAGCCAAGCCTCGCTGCTGTGGCCGGACCAAAGGCCTGGGTCCCGGGTGCCGGAGGAAAACCGGTGCCGGCAGCCAGGGGAAGGAAGGCCTATTGCGCAAATCTTTGTGCAATGGGCCACTAGTTTAGTAATAAAAAGGAATGAGGTACTGATACATGCTACAACATGGATGAACCTTAACATCATTATGTGAAGTAAATGAAGCCAGACACCAAAGGTCACACATTGTATGATTCCAGGATAGGTGACTCCATGGAAGCCCTGGGGTTGCCAGGGGCTAGAGGGAGGGGGTGTGGGGGGGGTCACTGCTTACTGGCTGTGGGGTTAGTTTTGGGTCGATGAAATGTTTGGATCTAGGTAGAGGTGGTAGTTGCATAGTTCTGTGTATATACTAAATGCCACTGAATTTTTCACTTTAAAATGGTTAATTTTACATTATGTGAATTTCCCCTGAAAAATTCTGCCTGCAGAGCTTAAGTGTGTGTCAGAGATGTTCTTTATAACTAACACAGAATGTTCCTTTTCAAGGTAATCATGCGGGACAGTCCCAAGCAGAAAGGCTAGTCAATGCTTGACAGAGTAACGACCAAGACCTTCATGAGAACCTGGGCTGCATTTCTGAGTAATCCTCCAGCTGCGCCTGTTAAATAACACGAGGAGAACTGAGGGTGTAAAAACAAGGAGAAGGAAAATTATCATTTGTAAATGATATAAAATCTAAGGGAAACAATTGAAAAACTACTACATATAACAAGAGACTTTAGTCAGGTAACTGAATACAAAATTAATGTTCAGGAACCAGTAGATTAATGGAAGAAGAGTTTTATTTAAAATAGTAACTAAAGCCCTAGCCGGTTTGGCTCAGTGGATAGAGTGTCAGCCTGCGGACTGAAGCGTCCTGGGTTCGATTCCTGTTAAGGGCACATGCCCAGGTTGTGGGCTTGATCCCCTGTGGGGGTCATGCAAGAGGCAGCCGATCAATGATTCTCTCTCATCATTGATGTTTCTATCTCTCTCTCCCTCTCCCGTCCTCTCTGAAATCAATAAAAATATATTTTAAAAAATAGTAACTAAAAAGATATTTCTAGGAATAAGTTTAATAAGAAATATGCAAATTGTTGAGTAATACCAAAAAAAGACGAAAAAGACTTGAACAAATGGGAAGGAGTACCTATGATGTCTTCTGGATTTGAGTTTTTTAAAAAATAATAACATTCAATATTTAGGTGAGGTTTTGAAGAAAACGATACTTGGCAAAGGACACTAAAGTGTGATTTGATATACATTTTCCCAATTTCAGATTAGCAGTGTGTGTCAGTGGGTACACTATACATTTTGTGTACCAAAGGGGAGAATAAGCATATATAATACTTTTTTACTTTTTTTGCACTTGGAAACTTAGGAAATCTTTATAATAAAATACTAGGTAAGGAGTAGACAAAACACACACACACACACACACACACACACACACACACACAAAACTAACCCTACTAGAACTAATAAATAAATTTGTACATTCTCTGTCAATTCAAGAGGGAGTTTGTTGCTAGTGTGATTACTCACTAGCATTTGGCATTTGAAAACACCCACTTGAATCTCCGACGATGTAAGAGACACCACAGGACCAGCGGGTGGCAGCTCCCGCTTGTCAGTCACTCAGAAGGCAGATGAGCGCGCACAGGCCCTGGTTACTGGCTCTGGCACAGAACCGGGGGCAGCACCACACGGCACTGGCTTCACAGACACCTGCCCACCTGATGCTGATGGTTCAGCTGCTGCCCAGCACGTGCTTTAGTGGAGGGATGACAGAGCTGGTGTGCGGGGGAGCCTGGATACTGGGGTCTCTCAGCCCACACACCCTTGCCGTTACCTAGCACCTCGTGAGGTGCACGGGTTCCCCTTCTTTACGCACTTCAGCTGCCCTCTTCAAATGCCAGTGAGACATAGAGAAATCGCTACAAGCAGGGGCAGCATGCCTGGGCGCTCTCGGATAGTGGTACGTGGTGACTTATGCCCACACAAAAGTCTGCACACATTTATAGCAGCTTTATGCGTAATTGCCCCAAACAGGAAGCAACGAAGGTAAACAAACTGTGGTGCATCCAGACCGTGGCATACTATTCAGTGTGAAAAAGAAAAGCGCTATCAAGCCACAAAAAGACACGGAGGAACTGTAAATGCCTGTCGCTAAAGGAAAACCCAGTGTGTAAAGGCCCCCTACTGTGTGAGCTCAACTCTGGAAAAGGCAAGACTAGAGCGACAGTGAAAAGATCGATGGTTCCAGGTGCAGCCGGAGGGGAGGAGGGACGAGGAGATGGAGCACAGAGGGCAGGGGAACATTTCTGTGTGAAACTGTAATGTGGATACAAGACATTATGCATCAAAATGCATGGAAATAGCGCTCGCCGGTTTGGCTCAATGGATAGAGTGTCGGCCTGTGGGCTGAAGGGTCCCGGGTTCAATTCTGGTCAAGGGCACATGCCGGGGTTGTGGGCTCGATCCCTAGTAGGGGGCATGCAGGAGGCAGCCGATCAATGATTCTCTCTCATCAATGATGTTTCAATCTCTCTCTGAAATCAAGAAAAATATATTTCAAACAAACAAACAAAAAAACACACACAAAATGATGGAAATACAACACAAAGAGTGAACCCTAATGTAAATGATGAACTTTATAATAAGAGTATATCAATATTGGTTCAATGATTGTAATAAAGATACCACAATAATAGGAGAAACAGTGGGGAGGAAGAGAGGCAGTGTACGGAAACTATATTGAAGAGAAAAAAAAGAAATTATATTGAGTGTCCACTCAAATTTTTTGTGAACCTCAAACTGCTCTAAAAAAGAAAGTCTATTTTTAAAAACACCACACTAGTATTCATATGATATTCTCTGACACAATGGGATTGAATTAGAAATGAATAACAAAAAGGTAAATTTAAAATGTAAAAAAATGGTTACAAATATAGTTGACCCTTGGATAACATGAATTTGAACTGCGTGGGTCCACTTAACTGCAGATTTTTTTTCAAGAAATATACTGAAAAAATCTTGGAGAGTTGTAACAATTTGAAAAAAAAACTACAGACAAACTGCATAGCCTACAAATACATAAAAAAGAGAGAGAAAAAGTTAGGTATGTCATGAACACAAGATATAGGTAGATACTAATCTATTTTATCATTTACTACCATAAGACAAATCTATTATAAAGTTAAAATGCATCAAAACTTACCTACACAAACACAGGCTGCACATGTGCCATTTGCCATCAAGATAAATGTAACCAAATGTACGGATGCGAAATCGCGACTGCATAGACTCCCCTGCAGGGCACACTGTTTACTGTGATCGTCTGTGGCCGCTTCCTGTGCGATGGCTGAGCGCAGTGTCGCGAGCCTCCCCACTCACAACAGGACGCAGTCATCGCGGCGTGAGCGGTGCAGCGCCCCTGTGAGCGGCGGACGGCAGGAAAGCGTGGTCTCTTGCATTTATCAGATTTAGCGCAAAGCCATGAACCTGGGGTCGCACCAGGGGGCCCGCTCAGAGCGCCCCTAGTGGTGCTGCCGGTGCTCCAAGAAGCGCAGGAACTAGAAGAAAAGGCCTAGTTGCTCGATGTGCTGTGGCCTGAGGACCGCAGCTGCGGCCGCCCACGGGTCACGATAAATGAGGATAAATAAGTCCCGCGTAAGGGCCAGGGTAAAAAAAGGGAAAAGGGGACTCATGAAGCGGCCGCTGCAGCTGTGACAGCAGGTGTGAAAACTTGGCACTTTTTGAGAAGTAACTTTCTCTGATATCAACAATGCAGTTTTGCCCT
The DNA here is from genome assembly GCF_000412655.1 of Myotis brandtii. Taxonomy (NCBI): domain Eukaryota; kingdom Metazoa; phylum Chordata; class Mammalia; order Chiroptera; family Vespertilionidae; genus Myotis; species Myotis brandtii. The sequence continues at coordinate 522,424 of NW_005370687.1, forward strand.
GGCTGGTTTGGCTCAGTGGATAGAGCGTGGGCCTGCGGACTGAGGGGTCCCGGGTTCAATTCCAGTCAAGGGCACATGCCCGGGGTTGCAGGCTGATCCCCAGTAGGGGGCGTGCAGGAGGCAGCCGATCAATGATTCTCTCTCATCATTGATGTTTTTATCTCTCTCCCCCTCTCCCTTCCTCTCAGAAATCAATAAAAAAAGAAAAAAAGAAAAGAAAATGTAGTTTTTAAGTGGGTGCAGGGTTGCCACAGGGAAGGCATACCTATGGGCTCTAATATGATTGGAGAAAAAGCAAAAGGAAGGTGAAGGATCTAAAGCTGGAGAGTTTAATGTCAGCAGAGGATGGTTTGATGCTTTTAGGAAGAGGTTCAGTTTTAATAAATGTCAAGACAACAGGAGCAGCAGCTTCTGCCGCCAAGAGGCAGCAGGTGAGTGCGCAGGTGCCTTTAAGACAACCTGGGTTGGTTCTGTGGAAGTTTTGTCCCTAACGTCAGGAAGTACCGTCTTTAAACAACTGAGATATGGAAACAACCTAAATGTCCATCAACGGATAAATGGATGTTTTTGCTTTTTTTCTTTTTCTTTTTCTTTTAATCTTTATTGTTGAGTATTACAGTTGTCTCCGTTTTTTCCCCCCATTACCCGCCTCCACCCAGTTCCCGCCCCGCCCCAGGCCTTCACCACCCTATTGTGTGTCCATGGGTAATGCATATATGCATAAATGCATATAAATTCTTTGCTTAATCTCTTGCCCCTGTCTCCCTTCCCTCTGAGAGTACTCAACCTGTTCCAGGTTTCCATGCCACTGGTTCTATTTTGATCGTCAGTTTATTTTTTTACTTAGATTCCATATATGAGTGCGATCATGAGATACTTGTCTTTCTCTGATGACTTATTTCACTTAGCATGATACTCTCCAGGTCCCTCCATGCTGTCTCATAGGGTAAGAGATCCTTTTGTTACAGCTGCATAGTATTCCATGGTGTAAATGTTCATGGCTTTTTACTCACTCATCTACTGATGGGCACTTGGGCTGTTTCCAAATCTTAGCTATTGTAAATTGTGCTGCTATGAACACAGGGGTGCATACATTGTTTCTGATTGGTGTTTCTGATTTCTTAGGATATATTCTCAGACGTGGAATCACTAGGTCAACAGCAGTTCCATTTTTAAATTTTTGAGGAAACTCCATACTGTTTTCCATAATGGCTGCACCAGTCTGCATTCCCACCAACAGTGCACAAGGGCCTCCTTTGTTCCCACATCCTTGCCAGCACTTGTATTTTTTGTTTGTTTGTTTTGTTTTTATATATTTTTATTGATTTCAGAGAGGAAGGGAGAGGGAGAGAGAGATAGAAACATCAATGATGAGAGAGAATCATTGACCGGCTGCCTCCTGCACTCCCCTTCCTGGGGATCCAGCCCGCAGCCAGGGCATATTCCCTTGACTGGAATCGAACCCGGGACCCCTGTCTGCAGGCTGATGCTCTACCCACTGAGCCAAACCAGCTAGGGCTTCTTTGTTGATTTATTGATGGTAGCCATTCTGGCAGGTGTGAGGTGGCACCTCATTATTGTTTTTATTTGCATCTCTCCGACGGTTAGAAACGCTGAGCATTTCTTCATATGTCTCCTGGCCATCTGTGTGTCCTCTTTGGAGACGGATCGGTTTAGGTCTTCTGCCCATTTTTTAATTGTATTCGCTGTCTTCCTTTTGTTGAGTTGTATGAGTACTTCGTGTATTTTGGAAATTAACCTCTCATCAGATGTATCATTGGCAAATATGTCCTCCCGTAAAGTGGGTTCCTTTTCATTTTAATGCTGATTTCTTTTGCTGCAGAAGCTTTTTAGTTTGATGTAGTCTCATTTGTTTACTTTTCCTTTGTTTCTCTTGCCCTAGGCAATGTATTGGTGAATATTCTGCTACGTGAGCTGTCTGAGATTTTGCTGCCTGTGTATTCTTCTAGGATTATTATGCTTTTGTGACTTACATTTAAGTCTTTTATCCATTTTGAGTTTATTCTTACGTATGTGTAAGTTGGTGGTCTAGTTTCATTTTTTTGCATGTACCAGTCCAATTTTCCCAACACCATTTATCGAAGAGTCTATTTTTACTCCAGTGTATGCTCTTGCCTCCTTTGTCAAGTATTAATTGAGCATAATGGCTTGGGTCAATTTCTGGGTTCTGTTTCATTGATCTATGTACCTGTTCTTGTGCCAATACCAGGCAGTTTTGATTACAATGACTTTGTAGTATAGTTTAAACAAAGGAGACATCTGTAATACTTTCAGCAATAAAGATACATTTTAGAAAAAGAACAGTAAAATAAATTTTTAAAAAACCCTAAAGCTAAGAGCAGAAACTTAATTTTGAAATATAAATACAGTAGATCAGCCCTAGCTGGTTTGGTTCAGTAGATAGAGCGTTGGCTGCAGAGTGAAGGGTCCTGGGTTCAAGGGCACATGCCTGGGTTGCAGGCTCAATCCCCAGTAGGGGGCATGCAGGAGGCAGCTGATCAAAGATTCTCTCTCAAAACCAAAAATAGATTTTATGAAAAGAAAGATTTAAAAAGTAGAAAAGCTCTGGCAAAATTGAAAGAGAGAAAAATTCCCAAAGTCATTTTATAACCTCCTTATCATTAAATAAATCTAGTTAGAGGAAGGAAAATAGCACACTAATAAACATAGTGTGTGTGTGTGTGTGTGTGTGTGTGTGTGTGTGCGCGCGTGCGCGTGTGGCAATCAAGAAGGATTTACCATGGGACTCTAAGGATGGTTTAACTTTAGAAAATCTATTAATATGTTTATTTAAAGGAAAAAGAAACCACATTGAAAGGAGTTTTTGGGGGTAAAATAGGCAGGCTTAGGAAGTTTTAGGAATTAGGGGGTCCATGGGGAGAACCACAGGGCTGCAAAGCTGGGAGCTACCCAAAGGTATACTAGTACGTTCACAGAATAACAGAGCTGCAAAAGGCATACATTCACAGAATAAAGGAGAGGAAGCCATCCCTTCACAGAATAAAGAAGGCCACAGGGAATAGAAAAACAAAAGGGAGAAGAAGAAGGGAGCCCCACGTGAGGTTTGAGCTCTGAAGCTGCTATAGTGACCAATCAAAGATGATACCAAGACACAAAGAACTGCAGCCTTCATAAACCTTAGAAAAAAGGGACTTAGTGGGTCTCTCTCCCCCTCCCCACGTGGAAATCTGTGCTTATTTCTCAATAAATTTCCACCTTTTCCTATACCACCTTTTGTCCGTGGCTTCGTTCTTTGAATCCATCTGGACAAGGACCTGGGAAGCCAGCTTTGCATTCTGCCCAGGGGAACACTATGCGTTCCAGTTCAATTTTCTCATTTCAACATGATAATTTTTACAGAAAAGGCATTCAGTACAATTTAACACTCTCGTGTAATTTTTTAAAAAAACTAGCAAGTAAGGAAAAAAAGTCAACTTCCTTAACCTGAGAAAGTGTATGTACCAAAGACCAGTAAATATTTATACTTAATTGCAAAATGTTTTAGAAGCAGTTCCTTAGAAACAAGGCAAGGTTGCCACTCTCTCCACTTCAGTTTAACATGTATTGGAAGTAACAAGATAAACTGATGAACCGAGTGGATCCAGAGACATGGGAGCATGGAACAGAGTGTGGAATCTCGGAGGGAAGGTGGGGGAGTGTGGGTGGCTGGGAGGTAATCAACTGAGGACTTTGTATGCATATATGCATGGCCCATGGACACAGACAGTGGGAAGGTGAGGGTCTGGGGTGAGGGTGGGGGCAGCTGCGTGGCACATGGACATAGACAATGGGGCAGTGAGGTCCTGGAGCAGGGGGAGAGGGTAGGCTGGAGGAGATCATTGGGAGGAAAAAAGGAGACACATGTAATCCTTTCAGCAATAAAGAATTATTTAAAAAAAAAAAAAAGACCTGGAGGCTAGCTTTCTGAGAGCAGATGTTATTTACTGAGTTATTTTTCCCACTGTATTTTTTTGACTACTATAAAATACTCTATGTAGCCACAGAATATTTTATGAAGAAAAAAAAAAGAACAAAAACACATCGTATTGGGCTATTTGAATTGATGTGCAGGAAGAGTGGGCCAGGGCAACCAGCAGCTGGTAGTATGGCTGAACGGATAATGAAACAAGACCCTGCCAGATGCAGTCTGCATGAGGCTCACTTCAGGTCGAAACACACTCTGACTGAAAGTGAAGAGACAGAAAAAGATATCACGAGATGGAAACAGCCTAAGTGCCATCAGCAGATGAGTAGATAAAGAATTGTGCATATATGCAATGGAATATGACTCAGCCATAAAAAAGAATGAAATCTTGCCATCTGCAACCACATGGACCTACCTAGAGGCTACTGTGCTGAGTGAAATAAGTCAGTCAGAAGAAGACAAATGACAGATTGTTTTATTTATATGTAGAATCTGAAAAACAAAATAAACAAACAAGGAGAACAGAAACCGACTCATAGATACAGAGAACATTTTGATAGTTGCCAGGCAGAAGGTGTTTGGGGGAATGGGTGAAATAGTCATGGTGATGTAAAGTATAGCATACAGAACTGAAGTGGGATTTTTGGACTGGAACACACAGTGTTCCCCTGGGCAGAATGGTTCTCGGTTCTTTGTCCGTGGGAATCGATGAATGAATCCACGGACGGACGGTGGTATAGCAAAGGTGGAAATTTACTGAAGAACAAGTACAGACTCCCACGTGGGGAAGAGGAAAGAATCTCACAGCACAGACTCCCATGTGGGGAGGGGGAGGGGGCCCACCGAGCCCCTGTTTCCACGGTGTATAAAGGCTGTAGATCTTTGTGCCTTGATATCCCCTCCGATTGGTCACTATTTCCTTGGACTCGTTACTATAGTAACTTCTGAGCTCAAAGGTCAAACTTCACATGGGAGGTTCAAACCTTCTGCTGTTCCCAGCTCCCTCATTCGGTGGACATGTACCTGTTGCAGCTTTTCAGCTCCCCTATTCTATGGAAATAAACCTTCTGCTGCTCTGCAGCCCTGTGCTTCTTCCATGGTCCCCTTAATTTCTAAAATTTCCTAAACCTGTCTTTTTCACCCCTAAAAATTCCTGTTTCAGAATATCGTCAATAATATTGTTATATCTATGTATGGCATCAGATGGGTACTAGATTTATCAGGGTGATCACTTTATAAATTATGTAAATGTCTAATAACTGGGTTGTACACTGAAACTAATCTACACTAATAAAAGAGAAACATGGTAATTAGCGTACGACCGCTACCCTTTTAATTGGCTAATCAGTGAGTATATGCAAATTAACTGTCAGCCAAGATGGCGGCCGGCAGCCATGCACTGAAGCGAGCAGGGAGGTTTGCTTGCTTCAGTGACTGCGGACTCCAACGTTCCCCGCCTCACTTGCCGGCCTCTCAGCTGCAACTCTAAGCAACTATGTTGCAAATAAGAAACTAAACAAAACCCCAGAAACCGGCTTTCATTCCGTCGGGCTTCAGCCAGCCGGACCGCAACATTGTATCAATGTTTTCAGCAGCGAGGCCTCAGAGCTAAAGCTGGCCCAGAATAAAAAAAAAAGAAGAAGAAAACAAGGAGCGGTTGGGAGCTTCAGTCACTTGCTTCCGGAAAACAGCCCTCAGCCCCTCACCCAGACTGGCCAGGCACCCCAGTGGGGACCCCCACCCTGAT
>NW_005370687.1:529030-543856 GCF_000412655.1 Myotis brandtii
GGCATCGCACCCTCCCGATCTGCCCTGCTCTGTGCATGACGGGGCGGCGCCCCAACTCCCCAATCGGCCCTGCTCTGAGCCTGACCAGGGGCTGCACTTAGGGATTGGGCCTGCCCTCTGCCACCCAGGAGCAGGCCTAAGCCAGCAGGTCGTTATCTCCCCAGGGGTCCCAGACTGGGAGAGGGCACAGGCTGGGCTGGGGAACCCCCCTTCCCCCTGCCACCCCCCGAGTGCACAAATTTTTGTGCACCTGGCCTCTAGTATAATATAATATTGTATGTTAACTGTAATTTAAAATAAAAATTATTTTGAAAGTTAACAAACAAAATGTATACACATAAATGTGTGTATATATTTTTAATATATTTTTATTGATTTCAAAGGGGAAGGGATAGGGAGAGAGAGAAACATCAATGATGAGAGAGAATCATCGATCGGCTGCCTCCTGTATGCCCCACACTGGGGATCGAACCCACAACCCAGGCATGTACCCTGACCAGGAATCGAACCATGACCTCCTGGTTCATAGGTCAACGCTCAATCACTGAGCCATACTCGGCCAGACTGTGTTGGTTTTCTTAGTTACTTTCCAGGTTTTCTCTTTCCATTTGATTTTTTGTAGTTTGATTATAATGTGTTTCAGGGGTGATTTTCTTTGTATTTATCAAGCTTTGGGTTTGTTGAGCTTCTTGGATCTGTTCGTTTATATTTATTACCAAATTTGGCAAATTTTTGGCCATTATTTCTCCAAATGATTTTCCTGTCCAATTGTCTATCTCCTCTCCTCCTAGAAATTGAATTATATGTATGTTAGATGACTTGATATTGTCCTACAAGTCAATAACGCTTTGCTTATTTTTTCAAATATTTTTTTCTTCGGATTAGTGTACATTATTTTGATTTTTATTTAAGTTCACTTTTCTTCTATCTCCAATATTCTATTCAGACTATCTAGTGAATTTTTCACCTAAGACGTTGTGCTTTTTGATTCTAGAATTGTCATTGGTTATTTTTTATAGTGTCTAATTAAGTCTCTGTTGAATTTGCCCATGTGTTTATTCATTGTGGGTGTATTTTTTAAAAGTCCTTGAGCATATTTATCATAGGCCCTTTGAAATCTTCATCTACTAATTCAATAGCTGAGTTATTTCAGAATTAGTTTCTATCGACTGCCCTTCTTTGGCTATGGGTCACATTTTTCTGTCTAGTGAGTTTTTTAAAAAATCTTTTAATACTGGGCATTTTAGATGAAAATTGTAGAAAATTTAGATTCTTTAATCTTCCTCTAAAGAATGTTTATTTTTTTGCCCTGGCTGGTTTTGCTCAGTGGATAGAGCATCGGCCTGCGGACTGAAAGGTCCCAGGTTCGATTCCACCCAAGGGCACATGCCTGGGTTGCAGGCTCAATCCCCATTTCGGGGTAGGCAGGAGGCAGCCGATCAATAATTCTCTCTCATCATTGATGTTCCTATCTCTCTCTCCCTCTCCCTTCCTCTCTGAAATCAATAAAAATGTATTTTTTTAAAGAGTGTTTATTTTTAAGCCGGCAGGCATAACATTTCTAATTCTTTGTCCCTCAGGTTGGCAGCAGCTAACATTTCCGCTCAGTTCTTTCAGCTTCGGTTGTTTTTTCTGGTTGTTTTCTGCTGGGGCCCTTGGACTACCTCCTGCACCTACACTGATCAGGAGTCAGCCAAGGATTTGGTCAAATTTTATATGCACTTTTAGAACGCCATTGTGGCTTCTTTCTTTCTTGGATTTCCTTTTGAAACCCCATTCTCTGACTTGTTAAACCAGTAAGACTAGCAAGTTTACGCTTGAATCCTGCGCATCCGTGCTCCCCGCGCCTTCAGGCAAAATCATTCAATCACAGATCTCAGCCGCTGCCCCGCCTTCTATCGGTGGTTGGCGCCCCTCCAGTTTCTGTCTGTGTTTGTTCTCTCCTGTCCCTTTAAATAATTGGGTTTTAAAATTTTTTTCCAAGGTCCATTCTTGTTATACTACAATACAGGCTACGCCACCACTACTGGACGATGAACCTCTAGTTCTGTTTTAAAACACTCAGGGGGAGATGTTGAGGTGTCTGAAACTTAGAGGAAAGATCCGAGGTAGAGATATGCACTTGGTATTCGTTGGCATATGGATGACGTTTAAAGCCAGGAGAGTAGAAGCGATCATTAGAAGTGAGCATAAGCAGAAAAGAGAACCAAAAATAGAAAGAGAGTTTTTTTTTTTTTAAAAAAAAGCACAAAACATGAGTTTGATCCTTATGAAATGGACAGTAGTAACAGGAGCCATTTGTTGAGCTCTGTGTGGAAGACTCTTCATGCGTCGCATTGAATGCATCCAACAGTGTTGCCAGACAAGAAAGTGAGCTCAGCGGGAAGTGGCCGCCCAAGGTCATGGGGGAGGGAGGTGGGGAGGGACCAGTGAAGGAGGGGGGGACACTGGACGGTAGGAGGGAAACCTCGAGGGGTGGTTCTAAATTCTCGGAGATCCAGTTTTCATGGATGTAAAATGGGAATAGTAATTACTTGTAATTAGTGTGAAGATTAGAAATTATATATTTAAAGTACCCAAAACAGTGCACCTAGAAGTAGCTGTAATACCTAGGAATGTTATTTATTGTATTTGGCTTTATTGTTTCATACAAACAGAATGAAGTCCCCCAGATTCCTCACCAAGGATGGGAATCTGGACACAGGGATGGAAGAGACTGCGAGGGTCAACGAGGAAGAAGAGAAGAGGGAGGGCCTTCAGGATGCCCGTCCGCAGGGGACGTGGAGGTTGACCAGCACCCACGTGGGAGAAGTGGACAATAGCCCCCACTCACCCGAGGGCCTCCTGTGTGTGCACGATGGATGAGTGCAGTCTGGGCTACGGGCTCAATTCCCACAAAAGGAAGAAAACCGACATAGCAGGTCAAACGGTAAAGCTTTCCTTATTTATTATTTTTATTTATTAGATTATTTATTGGATTATAAGCCAAAGTAGTAAAGAAACATCCGAGTCCCTTCTGATACGAGTAAATTGCTGAGTGAATCTCCCGCACAGAACTCCACATCGCTTTTGCTGCTCCCTCCTGAGGAAGTGGGTCTGGGACTGCCCCTCCTCAGCGGGCGGCGCTCAGTGACAGCAGGAGCCGGAGGGGAATCCCCGGCCCAGGGGACAGATCGGGCAGAGACTGCGAACCTGGGCGGTGAGTGTCGATAGTGTCACCCTTGATAGAACGGGAAGAGAGTGGCACTTCACCCCGTGGGCTTCATCCCCAAACACATCACCCGTCTAACCATGAGGAAAACGTCGGACAAACCCCAACTGAGAGACATTTTACAAATACCTGACAGTACTCTTGTTTTCCTCTTGCTTTATCCGAAATTTTACTTTCTTTTTTTTAAATTTAAATTCTTTATTGCCAAAAGTATTCTATGTGTCTCCTTCTTCCCACCCACAATACTCTTTTTTTTTAAAAAAAATCTTTCTTGTTGAAACTGTTATAGGTACCCCTTCTCCCTCCATTGCCCACCTCCACCCGGTTCCACCCAACCCCAGGCCCTCACCACACTATTGTCTGTGCCCAGGGTTATGCATACATGCATACAAGTTCTTTGGTTAATCTCTTCCCGACCCCCTGTAATAGTAATAATTTTCTAGTTTATAAGTTTGTGATTTTAGGGTGAACGCTTAGAGTGACATGTTAAGGGTCAGACTTGACCACTTAGGGAACCACCTCCCTGTGTGCGTGTGTGACACCCCTGAGGATGACGTGTGTAACTGACACCCACCTTGTACTCCGATTAACACTTGTGTGATGCCGTATGTTACTGAAAGCCCCCTGGACTGCCGTGGGCCAGAACAGGCTGAAAAAATGGGTCCCCGACTTCAGACATCGATCATCCTTTTGATCCAGGCTCCATGCTGCCTTGCTCCTCGCCCGACAGCAGAACGGCCAAACCTTCGATCGCGAGACTTCAGTCGCCCTCCTCCCGCTGACTCGACCCAACCAGACGGCCAGCCACCCAAAGACGGATCCGCCGCTGCCCACCCAGGACGCCACTCTTCCCCGGGGACCGCGTTAAGCCTGAGCCCGCGGCACCAGGAACCTTGTGAGTAATAACATGTGCTGTGTGATTTGCAACTGCATATTCTTGTGTGGCGTCATGCCTCCGCAGTCTTAACTATATTAATGTAAGGCCAGATGATGGTGCCTACCCTCGGTCCTGCTTGCTTAGAGTAGTCTCTTCACTAGCAACTACTTAATGTCCCAATACCTGCACAGTTAAGTTTATCTCAAGTGATGCCTTGGATAACACCCCATATATTCTACTCGGACAATTGGCGTAGTCGGCAGGCCTCTCCCCTTCCCTCTGAGACCTGTCAGTCTGTTCCAGGCTTCCATGTCTCTGGATCCAGTTTATTTTGTTACTTAGATTCCACATATGAGTGCGATCATGTGATACTGGTCTTTCTCTGACTGGCATATTTCACTTAGCACGATACTCTCCAGGTCCCTCCATGCTGTCTCAAAGGGTAAGAGACCCTTCTTTTTTACTGCTGCATAGTCTTCCATGGTATAAACGTACCACAGCTTTTTTATCCATTTGTTTACGGATGGCACTTGGATTGTTTCCAGATCTTAGCTATTGTAAATAACGCTGCTATGAACATAGGGGTGCATATGTTCTTTCTGATTGGTGTTTCGGGTTTCTTAGGGCATATTCCCAGAAGTGGGATCACTAGGTCAAAGAGAAGTTCCATTTTTAATTTTCTGAGGAATCTCCACACTGTTTTCCTGATTCTGGAAGAGGTGGCTGAAATCACAGTTTTATCGTGAAAAGGGGCAGGAAACAGGAGGGCAGAAAGGCAAGCCGACTCCTGGACAGGCAGGGAAGGTGCCGGTTAACCGGACAATGGAAAGGTCTCAGAGAGACCGAGAGACCCATACCTCATCCCACCTATTTTTTTTCAACTCATGCCTAGGCCGAACCCATTAGAAGAAACAGTCACACTGTGGGCAACACCCACGTTTTAAGTGGGTGTACGAAATGGAAGGAAGGCGGGGAGGGAGGGAGGGAGAGAGAGTGGAAGAATGAAAAAGAATTTTCCTCTTTAAAAATTATTCTTACTTAAAAACAGTTTCCAGTATTTCACAATGCAAACGCTTCAGTTTGGCAGCTTGATTGATTTCCTGATTTCCAGGAAAACTGAGCTGTCCTCTGGCTCCTGCTTGGCTGTTTACCAACATGAATATGCAGCTCAGATGACAAGCTGCTGAAGATGGAAAATTTAATTCTTCCTGACACACTGCTCCAACCCCCACTGTCTCAAAGACGAAGAAACCCTGTGCAAACAAACACCTTCCTCCTCTCCCCGTAAGGGAGTGAAGCCCAGCCAGTGTGGCTCAGTTAGCTGAGCATCGTCCCAGGCACCAAGAGGCCCCCAGTTCGATTCCCGGTTGGGGCACATGCCTGGGTTGCAGGCTCGATCCCCTGTGGGGGACGTGCAGGAGGCAACTGATCAATGTTTCTACCTCATCAGCGTTTCTATCTCTCCCTCTCCCTCCCTCACTCTCTCTCAAGTCAATAAAAACAGATTTTTTTCAAAACGAAGAAGAGCGTGAAGAATTCCTAGAGATTCGTTTTTAGGGGTTTTCACATGAACCAAAGGCTCTGGGCCAGTCTGTGGGTGGGAGTCGGAGGGGAACTCCTCTGTGGCTTCGTGTGATGCTGTGAAACCCAACCGAAAGCAGGAGCACAGGAGCAGGGCCTGGCTTCCGGCGCTCCTGAGAGCATTGTCATTGTCCACAGGTGTGTTTGAGCACCTCCTGGCACCACCAGCACAACAGTACAAACAGCAACCCTTTACTATGCACTCTGTGCACGTACCCCTCCGTCCTATGAGGTATTCCCCTTAGAGAAAGAAGCGAGCCTCCGAGGATTGAAATTCCCTGCCCCCAAGTGCTTGGTGTGATGGCTGATTTTATGTGTCAGCTCGGCTAGGCTGTGTTCCCAGGTGGTTGCTTAGACACTAGTCTAGATGACGCTGTGGAGACTGTGTAGATGTGATTAACATTTGCAATCAGTTGACTTTAAAGCAGATTGCCCTCCATAATGAGGTGGGCCTCATCCCATCAGTTGAAGGCCTTAAGAGCAAAGGCTGAGGTTTTCTGGAGAAGAGGGAGTTCTGCCTCAAGATCGTAATATAGAAATCCCGCGTACATTTCCAGCTTGCCCGCATGCCCTGCAAACTTCAGACTCACCCACCCTTCCCCCTGTCCCAGTCACATAAGCCAGTTCCTTAAATCCCTCTTTCTCCTAACCCCAGGTCTTTCTCTATGCAAAGCCCTGTGCTCCACTCCACGCTGCTGGCTCCCAGGCCCTGCAGGAGAGGTTGCATGTACCAGCATTATAATAGAAGCCGGGAGCCACTGGAACCAGACCACTGAAGGGCCTACGGAGGGAGGATGTACGTGAAGGGGACCAGGTGCTTGGAGAAAACTGCTGTTGAAAGGAGGAAGTGAAGACGCCAGGAAGACGTGATCATCACGGAGGGAAGAGGGTGTGGCCGAGAAAATAAGAAACAGTTCACACTTAGGGCGTTTCCTCTGTGCCAGGCACTGTTCTGAGTGCATTCCTCACGTTGAGTTCCTTAGCATCCTTCCCCTCATTTTACAGATGAGCAAACTGAGGCCCAAGATCCCACGTCTGGTTAATGGCAGAGCAGCCGGCGGCGCCTCAAGAGCCCAACACCTAACTTTGGAGCACAGTGCACAGGGAAGGCCTGGATCGGACCGAGGAGCTACTCTTGTGACGGAGGGTGACAAGGAGAGCCAGGACCAGGCGTGGCTCCTGAGCCAGGGCCCGTCCTCTGGGCGGGTGGTGGTGGTGGGGGAATCCAACCCAGTCTTTCCTGGGTCTCCTCCTTAGAACTGCACGAAAGTTCGAGAGTTATATGGGCCCTGCAACACGAGAAAAGCCCCTCTGACCATCAGTCGGTACTTAAAGCCACTGAGACGCTGCCTCAGTAAGAATGTACGGGCGTCGTGTGGGAGAAGGCCTGTGTGACTATTTCCGTATTGCACGTGGGGACCCCAGAGGCAGGCAGGCCCTGAAGGGGTCCACGGCTTCCTGGTCTGTCACCCCCAATGTGTGGATCCCTCACCTTGGGCTTGTTTCCTCCTGGTCCCTAAATGGCTGCCGGAGCTACGAGCTCCCAAAGCCACGCAGGGAGACAGCAGATGCGGGTCACCCGGACGCCTCCCCAGCCTTCCCCCGAGCCCTCTTGGTCAGAACTGAGTCCTAAACCGATCGCCAGCCAAGGAGACGTTAGCTCGCTTGGTTTAGGACAGCCCTGGGTGACCACCGGGGCTGAGGAGAGGCCCAGCCTCTGCACCAGTTGCAGCCTGAACAAAATGTGGGCTCTTGAAGGAAGGAGAGAAAATGATCGCTGGGTAGGAAACCAACTGTGTCCATCCCGGTCCTCGGAGCTCATTCAAGCCCATGGCTCTGCGGCCCCTGGACACCTCGGGACACAGGAGTTTCAGCCAAGACCAGAGCCCCAGGCTGAGGCCCAGCCTCCCTAAGTGGACCCAGCAGCCTCCCCCTGAGTTTCGCCAGAGTGCTGGTGGCGAGCTGGGCACAGCCCCAAAGAAGGTGGGCACTCAGTCCTCTGCCGCTGACGGTCAGGAGCAACACCTCAGCTCCTCAAACGTACCCCCCTCCCTCCCTCCCTCCCTCCCAATCTTCTCCTCCCAGAATCCTAGTAAAATATTCTCAAGGTGAGCTCTCTGGGAGAACAGAGAGAAACAAGTGTTTTTCTGGTAGCTTCTTCTCTTGGCCAGTTCACACACATCTGCCTCTAGGCCCAGCTATCTTATGCCTGTGGTGGTTGGGGGGCAGGGGCAGCAATGCAGGGAGAGAAACCGCACTTTGATCTCAGTGAGTGATCGCGCTCTGTGGTGGAGGAAAGACAGCACAGTGGTAAATGGAAGAGACCTGGGCCCCAGCCTCTACTCTGGGCCCAAATACCATGAAAACGTTTACAGGAACACTCTGGGTGGGGGTGGGAGAATTCCACGCAGTTTGCAAAGTAGATACAGAGGCCTGGAAAATTCCCTACAAAATGCCCCAGTCAGACCCCTTCCACCCTGGATAGTGAGGCTGGGAGGCAGGGGCCTGCGGGGTAACATGTGTTGTAGGCATCAGGGTGCGTCCTGGCTGCCTGAGCAAACAAGGTGGGGGTGGGGCAGGTAAGACATCTCAGAGGATTCCTACAGTCTCATCTTAGTGTCTAGAACAGCGGTCTCCAGCTGGTGGTCCGAGGATCACTGGTGTCCGTGAGGTCTGAAAGGTTGGCGACCGCTGGTCTAGAACAAAGAGATCGAGGTTTGATTCCAGGTCAGGGCACATGCCTGGGTTTCAGGCTCGAGCGCCAGTGTGGGGTATGCAGGGGGCAGCCGATCAATGAATCTCTCTCATCACTGATGTTTCTATCTCTCTCTCCCTCTCCCTTCCTCTCTGAAATCAATCCTATATAATAAAAGCCTAATATGCTAAGTGCCCCGTCGGCTGGTCAGCCGGTCAACCAATCAAAGCATAATATGCTAATGATATGCTAAGGCTGCTCAACCACTCACTATGACGTGCACTGACCACCAGGGGGCAGACGCTCCGATCTGTAGGTTAGTTTGCTGCTGGGGTCCAGCTGATCTGGACTGAGTGAGACAGGCTGGACACACCCTGGAGCCTTCCTGTGGTCCCTCCCCGGCTGGCCAACCTCCTGCATTCCTCCCCTTCCCTGATCGTGCACCGGTGGGGTCCCTTGGCCTGGCCTGTGCCCTCTCACAATTCAGGACCCTTCAGGGGATGTCTGAGAGCCGGTTTCAGCCTGATCCCGCTCAACGCAGGAGCTGCCCCCTGGTGGTCAGTGAGCTCCCACAGGGGGAGCGCTGCTAAGACAGAAGCCGGGCTCACGGCTGGTGAGCATAGCAGTGGTGGCAGAAGCCTCTCCTGCCTCCGTGGCAGCGCTAAGGATGTCTGACTGAATCACCTGAGGGCTCCCAGACTGCAAGAGGGTGCAGGTTGGGCTAAGGGACCCCCCCACCCCCAAGTGTATGAATTTCATGCACCAGGCCTCTAGTAAAAATATATTTTTTAAAAACACCCTGATTTTAGAACAAGGGTTCTTAACTGGGGTCTATAAACCATAACTGTACACTAATTCAGAGGCCATGAACTTGGATTGATATTACAGCTTGGGTCCCACTCACCTGCGTTTGAACCCAGGCGGCGACTGCATGTGTTGGTGGTGCCGGCACAGAGCTGTGTCCCCTCCCTGCGCAGGAATCCTGAACATCACCCACCCGTCTCCACTTCACACCGACGTCGTGTATTAGGCTCCCCCAGCTCTCGTTATGCAACGTGTTAACAAAGAAACCGTGTCTCCCAACACCACACATTTAAACAAATATTTTCACAACCCTATCCCAACATACCTAGCTTGCTGTGCAACCCTGTGTGTTTTATTTTATTCACATGAAAATGTTATTTTGAGAAGGGGATCCATGGCCCCCAAAATGTCAAGAGCCCCCAGCCGGAGGGGCCTTGCTGACCTCTGGTCCAGAACGAGGGCAGCACACAGCCGGCAGAGGCTCTGCAGGAGGAGCCAGGCCGAGCCCCACCTGCCCCGGGAAATCTGGGGAGGGGGTGGGAGGATGATTGGCAGCCCACGGAGATCCGCAGTTTAGCTGATGCCCTTGGGCCTCGCTGCCCGTTGTGAACAAGATCACCAGCCTCTGAGCTTGGATAGCAGGGGGTGAGGGAGGATGCGGGGAGAGCCCGAGCTCACTGTGGGGTAAAGGGAGGGGCGCACCCAGCTTTGGTTCTCAGGGGGTTGTTTCAACAGAACTGAAGGACACAAGAGCCCAGAGTGGGGAGGGGCAGGGGGTCTCCCCCGTCAGCTGACACTGCTTCATGTGCCAGGTGAAAGCTGCCCTCTGCACCCGGGCTCTCTGCTGGGAGGGCAGATCCTCCCTGCCTCTCCATGGGCTGCCCCTTGGGAGCAGGGCCACCCCAGCACCCACCAGGCAAGCCCTGCCCTGGGTGACCTGGGGGGCCAGGCCCCAGCTGCCTTGGGAGGAGCTGAGCCTTCGTGCAAGGACACCTTCATCTCACTAAGGTGGGCGTCGAGGCCACACGGTGTCACTGAACTGTCCCCAGTCCCTGGGGCTGGCTTCCTTCTCTCGAAGTCCTTTTGAGCTGCCCCACTGGCCACACAGGGCAAAGCCCAGCCTGTCCACCTAGGACTGGGCGCACGAGACCTGCCCGCGGACCTGCAGGCCAACTGAGCCGGAGCCCCCAGCGCCCTCTGGCCGTGTGCCCACAGGTGAGGCTGGGACCAGGGACCCCCACCCGCTGCTCAGCACCCTCCCTCCCTTCGGGAAACTTCTCAGGCTTGAGGTAAGTATAGGGAAGGGGCTGAAGCAACCGCAGAAGTTTCATTCCGGGATGGACTGGAGGCCGCTGAGTGATGATGGAGAGGGGCCTGGGAGCCCGAGCGCCTAGAGATTCTAGGGGGCAACTCTGAGGTGCAGGCCGGCCACCACTGCCGCTTCCCGCTGGGTTCTCGGCTGCTCTCCACACCATGCTGGTCTGGTCCGGGCGGCGAAATGACCAGCAGGAGCCGGCACATCATTCATTCATTCACAGATCCCTGTTCCCAGCAGGGCGCCCAGTGGGCTGGGGAGAGGAGTCAGAACAACACGTTAGATGCCACACGCGGGGCCTGGGCGGAGGGAGATGGGGGCAGGGAGGCTGAGGCTCAGTCCTGAAGAACAAGGAGGATTTTCGCAGTGGGCTGGGGAGAGGAGACAGAACAAGACGTTAGACGCCACTCGCAGGGCCTGGCGGAGGGAGGTGCGGGGAGGGAGGCTGAGGCTCAGTCCTGAAGAACAAGGAGGATTTTCCTCAGGGAGAAGAGAGATGAAGGGCCCAGGGTACGGGGACTGGGCGCCGGGCTGCGCTGGGCTCTGTGTGATGCTGCCAGGGGAACGCGGGGTCCTGTGGGTGAGCACATTCAGGAAGTCTGGATTAAGCCAGGCTGAGCTGCAGGCCTTGTCAGAGCCTTTAACCTGTTCCTGTGCAGGTGAGTCGTGGGGTATCGGGGACTCGTGCTCCATGGCAGGCTGCAGGGCGTGGAGGCAGGGGAGGCAGGGGAGGAAGGGGAGTTGGTGGGGCTTCGAATGCCAGGATCGAAGGCTGGGCTTTTCCCTGGGGCCAGCGAGGAGCCTCAGAAGGAATCAGCGGAACAGGGCGTGGAGGCAGGGGAGGCAGGGGAGTTGGTGGGGCTTCGAATGCCAGGATCAAAGGCTGGGCTTTTCCTGGGGCCAGCGAGGAGCCTCAGAAGGAATCAGCGGAGGGATTTAGACTCAGGACACCTGGGGCAGTTTAGTGACCAGCGAGGTCAGGGCAGCGGCAGGACATAGCCAGCCCCTCGCACCACCCACTCCTCCCTGGCTGACAGCAGGGCCTCTCGGTGGGAGAGAGAGGAATCTGTGCACACAGGCAGTGGGGGGCGCCCAGAGCCGGGCTAGAAGGGAGGGGCCGCAAGTCCTGGAATCCAGGTGTGGCGAAGAGCCTGTGGGGGGTCCAGGCTGCTCCCAGTCCACCTCTTCCCAGCTGGGGTTCTGGCTGGACCTCCCAGGGAGGGGACATTATTTGAGCTTTAAAAAAAATACACATTTTTTAGAGCAGTTTTAAGTTTATGGAAAAATTGTGCCCCAGGTGCAGAAGGTTCCCTGTATTCCCTCCCTGTCCCCACAGTCGCCCTGTTATTAACAACTCGCATGCGTGTGGCCCGTTTGTTAGTGATGGACTCGCTTTGGTCCATCATTATTAACTGAAGTCTGTGGTTTACATGACGGTTCACCCTGTGTTGTACGTCCTATGGATTGTGACACGTGCGCCATGCCAGGTCCCCAGCATCACAGTGTCACACAGAATAGCCTCGCCGCCCGACTGCCCTGTCTGCGCCCAGTTTTAACATCTGTAAGATGAGAGCGCGAGGCTCATCCAAACCCCCCAGCCGCCCCCTGCAGGTTCCTCATTTAGGCCTTTGACAAATTAAATGGCTCAGAAATCAGCTGTCTCTCTAAATATGGCCTGATACTTATCAGAATCGCTAGGCTCAGGCTGAGGGGAAGGGGCCCGCATTCCAACAATCTAGGGCAGCGGTTCTCAACCTGTGGGTCGCGACCCCTTTGGGGGTCGAACGACCCTTTCACAGGGGTCGCCTAAGACCATCGGAAAACACATATATAATTTACATATTGTTTTTGTGATTAATCACTATGCTTTAATTATGTTCAATTTGTAACAATGAAATTGGGGGTCACCATAACATGAGGAACTGTATTGAAGGGTCGCGGCATTAGGGAGGTTGAGAACCACTGCTCTAGGGGCTCCACCCCAGGCCCCTAAATCCGAACCCCCGGGTGGGGCCCAGGAAGGAGCACTGGTCCAGGTCCCTCGTGCACAGGGCAGTTTGAGACCCGCTGGGCCCAGGGCAAGAACGACGGGGCCAGCTCCTGACTGCGCGTGGGGATTTGTCCTACCGGCTTCCCAAACCTGAACAGAAGGGTCCCGGCCGTCAGGTTAGGGCTGGGCAGAGACGGACATTCCCAACGGGAAGGCGCAGAGCAGTGCTCTGTAAAGCCTTGGAAAAGCCCGTTTCCGGCTCGCAGCTCCCCGTCAACAGGCCTGCTGGTCTCAGGTCTTGATTGCCTATCACCCCCGGCCCCCCCCCCCCCCCCAAATAGCCTGCATGCTGTGTCTCTCCAACTGTGGCTGCGGCTCTCCAGCTGCGGCTGCCTCCACAACTTTCTTAACTTAGCAGCGGAGCATGTGGGCTCCAAGACGAGCGCCCGCCCGGCGGGAAAGGCCCTCCCTGGTGGCCATCTCGAGTGGCTGAATAGGGTTGCCCCAAAGTCCTGTCTACCCAGAACTCAGGAAGTAACCTCACTTGGAAATGGGCTCTCTGACGCTGCAATGAGGAAGGATTGAGATGCGATCACACGGGTGGACCCTACATGGAATAGCTGGTGTTCTTCTAAGAGGGGAGGACAGACAGACACAGGAGAAGGCCCCGTGAAGAGAGAGGCAGGAAGTGGACGGAGGCAGCGACAAGCCAAGGGCACCAAAGATCCTGGGCGCCACCAGAGCTGGAAGAGGCGAGGAAGGATTCTCCCCGAGACCCTCCGTGTGGAGGGAGCAGGGCCGCCACCTTGGTTTCAGACATCAGAATCGCGACAGCACACGTTTCTGTTGCTCTGAGCAACCAGCTTGTGGTCATTTGTTACGGCAGCCCTAGAAGTGGATACGCCATCACTGATGCGGACCAACCCCGCTCAGCCCACCCTCCTCGCCCCACTGCAGGCGAGAAGAAAGGACCCCACACAGAGGCGACTGTCCCGACAGGCATTTAATGTGGCCGGCCGCAGTCGGAGCGATTTCCTCCAACGAACATCTCTCACTCTGCCTCGAACAGGCCTGTTTCCTACACAGGACGGGGCCCTCTGTCCTCTGCTTGGGAGGCTACAATCCACGAAGCATTCAGCAGTGACGGGTAAACACTGGTCCTGGGGCAGAGGCAGGAGGGGGTCTCTGTGGTGGTCCCGGGCTCAGCCAGGGTCCGCTGGGCCCTTCTCTACAGCTTCATGCCACTCCGGCGCCGCGAGTCCTTCCGGGCGATGGGGCTGAAGTTCACGATCTCCTTGTAGATGTGCTCTGAGAAAGGCAGGGTGGCTCAGGTGGGTAGGGAGCTGAGGGAAGAAAGAGCCCGTCCCCGGTCCCCCGACCCGCAGACACAGCAGGGAGCAGTAAGTCAGCCCAGGGAGGAGGAAATGCCCGCGGGAGGGAGACAGTATCCGAGCTGAGGGCGGAGGCACGGCCTCCAGGGGCAGAGGCCAGACAGGAAAGCAGAGGTGAAGCACAGAGAGGCTGCGGCAGCGCGCAGAGGGCCGAGCCCCAGCTCTTACGCTTCCATTCGTCCACTGTTAGTTTCTCGTGCTCTAAGGAATCATCGAATTTCGGGGCCTCCGTCTCCTCCTCGGGGTCCCGGAAGGGTTCGAAGAAGGGGTGGGCGAGGGCCTGCGAGGCCGTCACGCGCTTGTCCACGTCCAGCTCCAGCATCTTCTCCAGCAGGTCTGCCGCTGCGGCGAGAGCAGGAGCCTCGCACCCAGGCCTGGGGGAGGCCACGCCGCCGCCCACAACATACACACACACACAGGCGCAGAGTTCCAGCCCAACTCACCCTGGGGGCTGGCGCTGGGGAAGAGCTGAGAGAAGTCCTTCTTGGGGCTCTGCGGCAGGGACTGGATATAGGATTTGGCCTGAAGACAGAGAAGCACTGAGTAACCCCCATGTCGGCCCCCGGCGCCCAGGCCTGGGGGTAGAGCAGAGTCTAGAAAAGCCCCGCAGGGCTGCGGGCTCCGGTCAGTCCACAGCGGATGAAGGCAAAGCACCTGCCCCGGCAGCGGAGCACAGGGAAGCCCTCCTCCCCACAGGCCCGCCCCGCCCACTGCCACTCACCGCTTTGTCCTTCAGCTTCTGCACAAACTCTGGGCCTGGCACCCCGGTCACCTTCAGGATCTGGGTCAGCTGGTCCAGGTCTTGGCAGCAGGTTAAGGCTCAGCCTCACTCGCTATTGGCGGATCTGGAGCTGCCCTTCCCGCCGGCCCTCCAGCACCCCCACCCGGCCCTGCAGTGACACCCAGCTCCAGGCGCCTCCCCGCCTCCTGCCTCCTCCTGCTTGGGGAGAGGAGGTTCATCC
>NW_005370687.1:543987-550678 GCF_000412655.1 Myotis brandtii
CCACACCTGCTGCTGGCGGTGCTGCTCTGGCCCTCATCCCACTGGGTCACCAGGTCCCTGTCGTCTCCCACCCTCTCACTCTGCATTGGCAGGTAGACCCGCCCCCTCTCATCAAGGCCTGCACGGCACACGGGCCTCTGCGAGTGTGTGGGGCCAACATGTGAAGAATGCCCTGCGTCCTGGTGGAGAGACGGGGGCTGCCTTTCACCGTTTTCCCACCTGCACTTTAGGACTGTTCTACAGTGAGCATGTGTCCCTTTCACACGAAGGAAAACAGACGTAAGGAAGAAAGTGTCTGTTGAAGGGATGGACCCCTGGATGGAGGCTGGCCTTCCCAGCGAAGGATACAATCCTTCCCCTTGAACAGCGTTTTCCCCGTCAGCATCTCCGCCATGATGCAGCCCACAGACCAGATGTCCACTGAGGGAGAAGCCCCCTCATCAGGGCTGTGGGCCGGGGTGGGGGAGGGATGCACAGTGGGGGACATGGGCACTGCTGGCTCCATCCCAGCTCAGCAGCCATGGGCGGGGGGCGGGGTCAGCTGAGGATCACCTCGGGGGCCCGGTACCAGCGCGTCACCACGTAGCCAGTCATCTCGGCGTCTGCGTGCCGCGCCAGCCCAAAATCCAAGATCTATGACTCGGGGGACACGGGGAAGGAGCTCGCTGAGGAGGGGAGCTCTTGGAGCAGCTTCGGGGGGCTTCCGCGGGAGAGGGGCCCACCCCAGCCCCAGCCGCCCTGCCTGGGCCACTCACCTTCAGCTCGCAGTCCTCGTTCACAGCGAGGTTGCCTGGCTTCAGGTCCTAGAGGAGAGGAGAGACCGAGCACCAGGCGAGAGGCAGATGGGAGCTGGTCCCGTCGCCAGGCCCAGCGAGCGACCACCCTGCAGGGCGTCGGCCTCCTCGTGTGTACACTGAGGCCAGCAGTTCCCGAAACACCAGCTCGGGCTGGCTTTGCTCACAGCGTTTCCCCCCGAAGGTCCCCAGAACACAGCCACTCTGCTGCCTGGCCTTCCTAGGCCAAGGCTGGGCCTGAAAACCCACATCCCACGTCCCGAGGGAGGCCCGTGCCCTCCTCCCCCTCCCCCCTCCCGGGCTGTGGAGAGTCCCTCGGGGTGGGCGGGAGCGTAGCGGACACAGCACTCACCCTGTGGATGACCCCAGCCGAGTGGATGTACTGTGTGGGGGAGAGAGAGAAGGCGGGTCCCGTGCGCTGCTTCACACCAGGCTCCTCAGCTCAGAAACCGTCCCGCCCCACAGGCCTGGCCTCCCCGCACCTCAGGTCTCGCCCCCTCGGCCACCCTCCAGCGCCCCCGCACCTTTAGACCCTTAAGCATCTGATACACCAGGTACTGGATCTTGTCCTCACTGAACTCCATGCCCATGATCTTCTGCAGGTCCGTCTGCATGAAAGGCATCACCAGGTAGCTGCAAGGCATGAGGGCTTCTGTACATGCCCAGTCTCACCCGGCCCAGGTCTGAGCTCAGAGGGGGGTGGGGAGGGGCTGGGGCAAAACAGGGGCCTTAGCGATGCCCTCCAAGTGTGAGCAGAACTGCCCAACCACAGCCAGCCAGATACCACCACCACCACCCCCGACCCCCCCACGGGCCTCCTGGCTCCCGGCTCCGTGCTGGCCGCTGGCTGCCCAGCTGGCAGAGCTCAGGGTGAGCGTCTCAGCTGGAGTGCGCTCAGGAAAACCAAAGGGAGCTGGGTTCCCTCTCTTCAAAGGTGCCCTCGCCTCGCCTCCTCCACGCCCCATAGAAGCCAGAGCTGTGCGTTAGAAACATCTCCCAATATTCCCCTCTGTTTCTGTCCAAATCGTCTCTCGCCTAGAGGGTCACGCCTGGCTGCGATGGCTCTAGGAACAACCAAAAAGTCTCCCTGCCAAGGAGGGAACAAGAAAACAATCCGCAGGAGGGCGGGAGAAGGAAGGAGGAGGTGGCTAGGCCCCTGCGCCCTCTTAAGGAATTGCAAAACAGACCGAGGTCAGCAAAATAACTGTTACTCACATAGTAACAGCAAAGCCCAGAACAAAAAATGATACAGATCGAAAAAGGAACATTGGGGGGGGGAGCCCACAAGATGTGGTGGAGGCCACCTGGTGAACCCGTGACTTTCTGCAGCTTCTACCCGACCACACCCTCCCTCCTGCTGGCCCTGCTCCTCACACCGCCCCTCCCTCCCGCCTTTGTCCTTCACTTCTGCGGAGACCCTGTTCTTTCTTCTCGGCCCACAAACTCGCTGAAGTCTCACTGTGCTGGAACTACCTTCCCTTGACCTTATTTCTTAAGTAACTGCCCCTTCTCTCTCTTTCTCTCCCCGCAAACTTCTAGAAAGAGGGGTCCACACCTCTCGACCCCTCTGCCTTCAATCCCAGGCCTCCAACAAGCTGCTGTCTGCTCTCGCTGCACCACCGAAGCTGCTCTGATCAAGGTCACTAATATGGACCCCCCCCTCCCGCTCCCTCCCTTCCTATTTGACCTCTTGCAAAGTCTGACTCCCCCTCAAGATTCTCTGCTGATCTGCTCGCCCTGATCAGGTGCTCTCAGCGCGTCACCTGCTCATCCTCTTGGGCCTCAGTGATGCTACCGTCATCAACAGCATCGTGCAGGCTCTGCACTGCCTGCCTGGCCTGGGCCTCGGCTCTCACCCCTGGGTGATTATTCCAACACAGATCCACGTTCCCAGCCCAGATGTATTTGCAGCTTCTGAGTAAACACTTGAATGTGCATAGGCTCTTCGAGAGTAAAGTGTCCCAGATGGAGTTCAGTACCTTTCTCCCACGATCTGTTCTTCCTCCCCCTTGTATGCCAAGCGGGAATGTGGCACGCCCTGACCTACGCCACCCTCCCAGCCGCTGCGTCCCAAGGGGCTCAGGTCTGCTCTCGGCATCCATCACCTCTACTCTATGTAGATCAAGGTCTGGGTCTTGAACTCTCCCCTCCAGTTCCCACCTCCCAGAGCTGGTCCCTGCCCCTTTCTCGCTGCCACCAGAGTATATCCCCCCAAATCCGGTCTCACTTCCCTGCTCAAAACCTCCATGGTCTTGAAGACGCCTGTGGGTTAAGAAAACAGGACAGATGCATGCAAAAAAGAAAGAAGGAAGGAAGGATTGAAGGAAGGAAGGGAGAGAGGGAAAGAGGGAGGAGGAAGGAGGAAAGAAAAAGGAAAGAAAGAACCAGATCACATTCTTACACCATATACAAGAGTAACTCAAAACGATTAAAAACTTAAATGTAAGACCTGAAGCCATAAAACTCTTAGAAGAAAACATAAGCAGTAATGCTCTGACACTGCTCTTAGTAATATTTGAAATATATATCTCAGGCTTATATACTGGAATACAAGGGGGAGGAAGAACAGATCTTGGGAGAAAGATATTGAACTCCGTTTGGGACACTTTACTCTCGAAGAGCTATGCACATTCAAGTGTTTACTCAGAAGCTGCAAATAAATCTGGGCTACCTGGGAAGGGAAACAAACAAACAAACAAAAAATGAGACTACATCAAACTAAAAAGTTTTGCACAGCAAAGGAAACCAACAACATTGAAAGAAAGACAACCTACTGAATAGGAAAAGATATTCGCCAACGATACATGCAATATGGGGTTAATATCTAAAATAAAGAATTCATATAATTTAACACCATAAAACAAACAATCCAATTAGAAAATGGGCAGAAGACTTGAATAGACACTTCTCCAAAGAGGACATACAGATGGCCAAGAGACATATGAAAAGATGCTCTATGTCACTAACCATCAGAGAGATGCCAATTAAAACCACAATGAGATACACCTCACACCTGTCAGAATGGTTACCACCAATGAATCAACAAACAGCAAGTGTCGGTGAGGATGCAGGGAAATAGGAACCTCATGCACTGGGGGAGAGGGGTATTGCAAACTGGTGCAGCCGCTATGGAAACCAGTGTGGAGGTGCCTCAAAAAAAGTAAAAATAGAACTACCTTATGACCCAGCAAGTCCACTTCTGGGTTTTTATCCAAAGAAATCCAAAACACGAATTCAAAAAGATACATGCACCCCTCTGCTCATTGCAGCACTGTTTACAACAGCCAAGACGTGGAAACAGCCTAAGTGCCCATCAACAGAGGACTGGGTGAAGAGGCTGCGGTGCATGTGTACAGTGGAATAGCACATGCCACAAAAGAGAATGAAACCTTACCATTTGCGATAACATGATGGACTAGAGAGTATTATGCTAAGTGAAATAAGTCAAACAGAGAAAGGCAAGTACCATATGACTTCACTAAATAACAACAACAGAAAACCAGGAAGACTCACAGATACAGAGAACAGACTGATGGTTGCCAGAGGGGAGGGGGGCTGGGGGGCTGGGGGGAAAAGGTGAAGGGAGTAAAAAGTACAAATTGGTAGTTACCAAATAGTTATGGGGCTGTAAAGTACAGTATAGGAAATATAGTTGATAATATTGCAATAACTATGTATGGTGCCAGATGGGTACTGGAAATATCAGGGGGGGGGGCACTTTGTGAAGTTTATGATTAGCTAACCACTATGCTGTCCACCTGAAATTAATACAAAATCATACTGAATGTAAATTATAATTGCAAAATAAAATTTTAAAAAGATAAAATGTTACCTCCTTAAAAAAAAACACAACACCCACTCCATTCAAAATTACTGCATTACACTCACAACAAAAGCACGCTAACAAAGAGGTCTTCAGAGCATTCGAAATAGGACTGAAAAAAAAAATCCACCTTCCCAAAGGTTTCTAAAGTTTAGACCAGCCACTGCACTAGCCAAGCCATGCGTTTAGCAAGGAAATGTTTTGGTTCTAACTGTCAACCCCCATTAGCCAAGGCAGCCCAGGCTTCCTGATCCTTGCTTCATGCTAGAAGGAGCCTCAAGGGCCAGACCCATATCTGGGGCCCCAGGGAATGCCCGGGGGAGCTGGTGCCAACCCTGTGAGGACTGGCAATGGTGTCCTGGTGGTGTTAAAGCTGAGTAACAAGCAAAGCAGCTGGCAGACAGCTCCGAGCCAAGCGCGCACCCCACAAAGCCCCTCCCACCTCTTCCTGCCCGCCTTTCCCTCCGCCCTTGGCTGGAAGGATCTCTCCAGAGAGAACCACACCTCCACTGCGAGGCACAGGGAATGCCGGGCAGGAAGGCCCCTCCCGGGAAGAGAGAATCTGAAGCCCCCACCTCCCCCAGCGTGCTCCGCAGTGGGATTAAGGACTGCAGCTCCCTGGGACCCAGTGCGGCCACTCACAAGTCATGGAAGCTGCGCAGGGAGGAGGCTGGGGTGAAGACATCCAGGAGCCCGATGACCTGGGGGAAGGTGGCCAGTGAGGGCTGGGCGGCCTGAGCCCTCTCACCACACCCCCCTGCCCCGGGGCCGCCAGGCAGGGGACCATCCACCCCTTCCTCACACACCACCTCCAGCAGGAGGCAGTGCCCCTGTCCTTGGAAGCAGTTAAGGGGTGGAGGCGGAAGAGGAAGCCCCTTAACTGGGGGATGGGGGGGCAGTGATGGAGAGTCAGGCTGGTGAGACGGAGAGGTGGATACTCCTTGCTCACTGCCCCCACGTGTGATGTTCAGGGCAGGCAGCACAAAACCACCCTCCCGGCGAGCAGGGACCCACGCATGGCGGAGGGAATCCAGGAAGGAACAGGGAAGGGGCCTGCCAGCCAGCAGGCTTCCTGCCCTTGACCTTGGGTCTCCTGACACTTCGATTCTTGCCTCCCAAGGGCTGGTTCAGAGCCAAGAGCAAGATCACCCTGGCAGGAGGCCACGGCGAGGGTTGCTGAAGAGGAAGGGGGCTGGAACTGTTATTTTAATGTCTGCTTTCCAATCCAGGTGTCCAGAGCAAAGCCTGGCGGCAGACCCAAGGCTGGGCCACTCGTTTTCTAGCTGCTTCTATCGGATAGGGCAGCCTAATGCACTGAGGCCCGGAGCCAGGCTGCCGGCATTCAAATCCCAGCTCTGCCACCCACTGACCATACATACAACCTGTGGATCTCTCGTGCCTCAGTTTCCCCATCTGTACATGGGAATTAACAGTACTTATCTCACGTGATACTGTGAGCATTAAGCGAGTTGGTTTATGCAACACTCTTAGAACGGTGCCTGGCACATACGTGCTCAATACTGTATGTACCTGTTGTTGTTGTTAGGGTCACATACGCAAACCCCGCGCCCCCGCTCTTGGATCGGGACCACGTTACAAAGTTCCTTTGTGCCCATGTCCTCCCCACCGGGCGGCAGGTCTGCACCTCAAAAGGTGGCTCTGCTCCACTGCCACACCCCCTTACACCCCTCCTGGGAAGTAGGCCGGGCAGGTCCTGCACCCCATGTCCATAATGAGGCGAGTGGCCAGGATCAGAGGGGCAGGAGGAGGTCCCCCTCCCCGGGCCCTGGACTGAGCTCTGGGCGGCCTGGGCCGCTCCGAGCGCAGGGGCAGGTCCCCTCCCGGTGGGCTACACACACACACACACACACACACACACACACGCACCCGCCGGCCTACGTTCTCATGCTGCATGTGCTTCAGCAGCAGCAGCTCCCGATAGGCCCGCTTGGCGAAGATCTCGGACTGGAAGGGCCGGCTCAGCTTCTTGATGGCCACCTTCTCCCCTGACCGCTTGTCGATGGCGGAGCTGCGGGGCACAGACAGGTCAGCAGGCAGCGCCTCCCCGCTGGGC
>NW_005370687.1:550858-551118 GCF_000412655.1 Myotis brandtii
CGCAGACACCAGAGGTCAGAGCAGGACCCACACAGTTACCACCAGCGGACCCGGGGCCGCGGGGGTCTCCCTACCACCTGGCGAGTCACTTCTGCGGGTCTCGGTGCTCACGTTCACAACCATGGGGTTCACCCGGAAGAACTCCGGGGTCCCTAATACCTTCAAGTCCTGGGGAACCAGACTCGGTCCTAGTTCACCCCACAGAGCCCCACAAGCCAGGAGCGAGAGATGGCGCCGGGTGCCCCGGGCCTGGGGTCCGG
>NW_005370687.1:552292-554657 GCF_000412655.1 Myotis brandtii
GGCCAGCGCAGGGCTGGGCTCCTGGACCAGGGGTCCCGCGTCGCACCCCGGCGGGAAGACCGGGCCCCCCAGCTCTCTGCAGCCCAGACTCTGCGGGAAGATCTCCCGGTGACATTGAAGACAGTTTGGGAAAAACAAAACCAAACCCCAGAATCTTCTGATGATGGAATGTTTCAAACATACAAAAATAGGCTAAATAGCCCAGTGCTTCTCACACTGGACTGTGAACACGAATCCCCTGGGAATTTTATTTTATTAAAAGACAGTTTCTGACTCAGACGGTCTGGGGCGGAGCCAAGATTCTGCGTTTCCAACCGGCTCCAGGCCCAGAGGGTCTCTGGGCCGCACTGATGGTGAGAGTCCATGACCCAAATCCTCGGCTGCAACAACTACATCCACTCCTTGTCACTTTCATTCCGTCTACATCCCTCCTCCCTCATTATTTTGAAACAAAACCAGGTGTCATCATTTCAGCCATAAATATTTTTGTGTTTCTAAAAGATAAGGATTATTTTAAAAACATACCACAAGATCATTTTTACACCTAAAATGAATAACAGAAATTCTGTGATCAGCAGCTATCCAGTCCAGGTTGAAATGTTGTTTTGAACAGTTTTTGCGAGCCTCCTAATGGCCCAGGGCCTCCGCCACCTGTGTCTGGTGGCTTGTGCAGCATGGAGAGAATTCTGTGCTCAAATTAAATCACAGAGGCCTACCCAGCCGGCGTGGCTCAGTGGTTGAACATCAACCTATGAACCAGGAGGTCACAGTGCCATTCCCTGTCAGGGCACGTGCCTGGGTTTCAGGCTTGATCCCCAGTGTGGGGCATGCAGGAAGCAGCCGATTAATGATTCTCTCTCATCACTGATGTTTCTATCTCTCTCTCCCTCCCCCTCCCTTCCTCTCTTAAATAAATAGAAATATACAGTGGGGCCTTGACTTATGAGTGTCCCAACTAACGAGTTTTTTGAGATACCCGCTGTCTCTCGGCTGATTTTTTGCATTGAGTTGATAGAGTAATTTGATCGTTAAGGAGCTCGGTCTCGGAACCAATTAAACTCGTAAGTCAAGGCCCCACTGTATTTAAAAAAGAATCACAGAGCCTCCCAGGAACAGGGGAGGGGGCAGAGGATGGCTATAAGAAGTCCGGATGCCCAGCCTGACTTGTCCAAACCCTGGCGGGCCTGGAAATGGGGCTGAGGAAGGGGTGGGGACCACTTTGTCAAATAGAGAGAAGGTGGCTTGAGGGAGGAAAGGGACCTGCCCTTGGCCTTCAGGAAGCTGGGGGCCTCCCTAAGGAGGCCTCACACCTGGTGCCACAGCCTCGCCCACGAAGCCTCACAGCACCACCGTCCAGAAGACCATTGTGGGGGAGGGGCGCAGGGGTCCCACAGAAATACCCAACAGGCAGTGCAGGCAGGGAATCAGTCTTGTTTATATCTGGCACACAGTAGCATATAAAAAACATGGAGAATGAATGGAAGAGTCAGCCCATTAGAAGTTAAAAAATATTTATGTAATGAACACTAGTGTTTGCCATTTGCCAGTCATCATTCCAAGTGTTTTACATACACAACTCCCTCAATCCTGGTGAGAGGCCTGTGAGTCAGTACTGTTGTTATCCTCATTTTACAGGTGAGGAACCTGATGAACAGAGAGGTTAAGTAACTTGCTGAAGGTCACACAGCTGGTTGACTAAGCTGGCACATCCCAGCTTTAGCATCCAGGCTCTGGGCCCCGGGGCTGTGCTGTGTCTCTGGGTTGAGAGGCCTTGCCCCTCGAAGGAAGTGGCCGGTGTCTGAAGTCATCTGCCCTCGCACATCATGAGGACATCTCTGCTGCTCAAACAGGCATGTCTCCCTCAGCACGTGCTGTCCCGGTGTCTGACATTCCCCACCCCCTCCCTGTCCCGTCCCTAACTCTGGCCCTGAGACCCTGTGGGAGGAAAAGGGAAGGCGCTGGGTGCCTGGGAGGACGGGAGAGGCTCAGACCTTTGGGGTGGAAGGAACCCCAATTCTCAGGTTGGAACAGACAGGGCGCAGACAGGAGGAGAACTGTCCGGAGACTTGGTTTCCTTCTGGGCTGAGGATCCCGGTCTCCAGGGTGGGGACGAGCCTGAGCCTCGCTGCTGTGTCTTGCAAACCTGAGTGGCAGAGGCCACCCCAGAAGGTGAGGAATACCAGGGAAGTGCTCATTGCCCAAGTGGGTGCAATCCTGCGAGGGCACAGCGGCCACTGGGCTGCGGCTGGAGCCTCTTAGGCAATGGCCAGGAAGTGACTCAGGCGCAGGCGCTGACACTGACCCCCACCCGGGCCTCCGCTGGGCCGAGTTTACTCCGCAGCCAGAGCCTTGGAGAGAGAGATCC
>NW_005370687.1:554777-558308 GCF_000412655.1 Myotis brandtii
CTTCCGCAGCCCCTGGGCCTCTTTTTCCTCTGAGCTCTGACCCCTCTGCTCTGCCTTCCCGGTCATCGGCCCAGTTTGCAGTGTTGGTTTCTGCCCGGCTAATGCGGAGGCCAGGGGGTAGGAAACCAGCTTGGGAGTGAGACCTGCCCTCCATCCGGGCTCTGCTCTGCCAGCTGGGTGACGGGCAAAGCTCCTTACCCTCCAAGTCCAGTGCCCCCCGCCCCCGCCCCTTGTAAAATGGAAATGAGAGCAAAGCATGGCAGGCATGTCTAACACGTCCCGGGGACGTATCGTTCCAGGTGCAGTGTGGCCGCCACCCGCTGAGGCGGGGACATCCGTGCCTCCTGCCAAAGGTCACCAGGAACGCACCTGTGAACAAGCTGGGCGTGTGACTCAGCGCGCAGTGGGCCCGAGGGCTGAGAAAGAAGGGCTGGTGCTGCAGGGCTGTCCTAGTGACTGTGAGCCTCTGGAGCGCAGGGACAGGCTTGGGGATTGGTGACTAGCTTCTTAGAACCTGCCGTGTCCCCATTCTGACCCCCCAGATCCATCTTGTCTCAAACACTACAGCCCTCTCTGTCCCAAACAGCAGGGCCAGCAACTCAAATCCTCACCATGATTGGCCACGAGAGCTGTACAAACAGAAGTCATGGCGCCTGGGGCCCCCCGGGAAGGACACAGCACGGGAGCCCACAGCTCTGGCCCCAACTCAGGTTCCCATGCTCCTCTGCGCCTTTCCAAACCCCACACGACAATAAAAATCTCCGGGAGGTGGGAGCAACAAGGACAGCCTTGCACGTGGGGGCCGCTCGGTGGCTAGTTAAGTCAGCTAACCTTTTCCATTGATTTTTAGAGAGAGTGGAAGGAAGAGGGAGAGACACAGAGGGAAACATCGATGTGAGAGAGGCACATCCATTGGTTGCCTCCTGCATGCCCCCTGATCAGGGCTGGGGAACCCGCAACCAAGGTACGTGCCCTTGGCCGGAATCGAACCCAGGACCCTTCAGCCCGTGGGCCGATGCTCTATCCACTGCGCCAAACCAGCCAGGGCTCAGTTTCCTCATCGGTAAAACAGGAGTAGGCAGTTATACCCACCTCACAGGGTCATCATGAGGACTGAGAGATGACACAAGAGGTGTCCAGTTCATGCCCGGCACATAGTAGGTGCTCGCTGGACGCTCCTCCCCCGTGTTGTCCAGCTTTGCCTCCCCAGCCCAGGTGTGTGTCAGGGAAGGTTTCTGAAGAGGCGACTTTTGAGCAACACCTGCATGGGCCAAGCAGTGAGCCCTCGGATCTCTGGGGAGGAACAGGTGTATTTCCTCCAAACTTTTCCACATCTGATCCAGCCTCCTCCCTCTCCCCGCCTCCCCACCCCCAGCAGTCTCTGGTAAGTCCCTACTGGGACCCGCTCAGACACTGGGGCAGCTTGCTGGCCTCTGGCTTACTGAGCCATCCCTCCCCAGCACCTCTGCCCTTCTAGGGGACTGGGGCCGACTCAGCGCCTGAGCAGCACACCCATCAGGCCTCTCTCACAGGCCCCTGAACTGCAGGCGCTTTCTCTCAGCCCCTTTGACCTGTCTGCTCCCTGCCCTCAGCTTTAGCACCCCCTGGTGGAGGACAGGGGTAGGGACAGCTCTGCCCCCGTCGCTACCTTGCTGGGGCCCCTGAAGGTAGACTTTTCCCCTTCACAGGTACACCGCCCTGGCCCTCACTCCCCCACCCCACCACTACACCCCAGACCCACATCCCTCCACCCAGCCTGCAGGACTGGCCCTCGGTCCAATCCTGTGAAGATGGGGCCTGGGGTCCTTCTGTGGGACACTCCATTGACCTCTGCGTTGTCCTGTGTGGTATTCCGGCTTCATTCACTCCGCATTGTCCCTGCGCGGTGGCATCTCCCCTGGAACGATGCCTCGGTGAGGGCTGAGGGCTGAGGGTGAGGGTGAGGGCGAGGGCAGCTGCTTCGCCACTGCTGAGCCCCACCCCGTGCTGGCCCGCCGAGCTACTCAGGAAAGCTTAGCGAATGGATGAATCAAATATTTTTTTAAATTTATTTTTTATTTTTTAGCGGAAGCAAAGTTTACTGAGAGAAGCCAGTCCTGGGAAGGGCGCAGCTGGGGTTCCGGGAGAGCCCAAAGCAGGCCAGTGTCCAGAGTTGCAGCCGGTGCAGTTCAGCCCCCGAGCTCATTCCAGCCCATCCGTCCATGTGTGGGGTCCCACATGGCCATTAGCCACCGGGGCCAGGAACCCAGGCGCCAGGGGCAGAAGGAAAAACGAATCAAAGATTTTGCTGTCTCTTGTGGGTATAAGGTGGGGGGTGGGAGGGGTGTGGTTTGAAGACCTAGTCCTAGATGGTGGGGCTGAGGAGCAGTAGGGACGAAGCTTAGAATCAGGTCCCAGGGACTGTCTGGGCTGTGTGGTCTCTATTTGGCTGGACTGAAGGGTTTCGGTTCTTCTCTGCTCTGCCCTGGCTCCTGGAGGCCCGGCCTGGGAGCCGTCTGCCTGTGTGGCTTCCACATCCTGGCACGAAGCCAGGCCTGTGTGTGTGACGACCCAAATTTGGGGACTTCTTCTGTCACCAAGAATTGGCACCAAACTTCATTCCAAAGCTGGCCCCCCCCTGCCTACGGCCCTCACTGTCCCCACTGAGGTTCTAGATAAGCCAGACCCCCTACCCTTTGGAACCGCCCTTCCTTCCTGGGCTTTACAGTTCAGCTCCAAACTCACTTCATTGAGGACGAGCAATGGAGTGAACGCCAGACCTGTTCACCTCAGGACCCCGGTACTACCCTCCTGACCCCATGACTCTGGGTGATGTCCACGCTCTTTGGGTGAACTTGAGCTCCTGTGAGCCAGTGGAGGGTAGCCAAGGACTGGGAGGCAGAGCTGGGCTTGACTCTCGTGCCAACACCTCCAGCTGTGTGACCTTGAGCAGGTGCATGCATGTCTCTGAGCTTCCTGGTCAGTAACATGGGAGCTCATTGCTCAGTGGAGGAGGATGTGATGAGACTGGATTGACGAGGCCACAGACACTGTGCATGGTGCTCCCTCCCATCCTTCAGGACGGCTCAGATGTCACCGCCTCTGAGAGTCCTCCCTGACTCCATCCCAGGCCCCGGCTGCCTGCCTTACCTGGCCTCATTTCCCTTCAAGCCTTATTTCTCCCTGTTTGCCTGTTTATCATCTGTCTGCCGTCTACTTAGAAGGCCAGGTCTCTGAGGGTAGAGGTTTTCTATACTACTAGTGGCCCAGTGCACAAAATTCATGCATGGCGGGGGTGGGGGGGGCGGTGGTGTCCCTCAGCCCGGCCTGCACTTCTCCAATCTGGGACCCCTCGGGGGATATCTGACTGATGGTTTAGGCCCGATCCCGGGCCTCTTGAAATCCAGGATGGCTGGCTCCTAATTGCTCACCTGCCTGCCTGCCTGACCACCCCTAACCACTCTGCCTGCTGGCCTGCTCGCCCCCACCTGCCACCCCTGCCTGCCTGCTCGCCTCCAACTGCCTCCCCCCCACCCCCCGGCTGGCCTGCTC
>NW_005370687.1:558772-609848 GCF_000412655.1 Myotis brandtii
CTACCCCTCCCACCAGCCTCATTGCCCCCAACTGCCCTCCCCTGCCAGCCTGATCACCCCTAACCGCCTCTGCCTTGGCCCCATCACCATGACTTTGTCCGGAAGGATGTCCAGAAGGTCTCCCGGTCTAAATTAGCATATTACCCTTTTATTAGTATAGATGTCCATCGCTGAAACCCAAACGCAGCATCTAGTGACTGACTGAATGGCAGGTACGAAGTGGGGGCTTTATAAATGGAAGCTACTCTTATTACTGTGCATAGGTTGCCCAAACTCACCTTCATGCCTGGAGCAGTCCCAGCTCGTGCCTGCCGAACAGCAGGAACGGGTCGCTGGGTCGGCCTGCTCCTCCCCTTCTATGTAAACAGTCAGCACCAGGACTCAGGGATCATCCTGTGGAGCCCCAGCCCTTGTCAGGGTCACAGAGACCCAGACCAGACTCGCAGGACTGCCTGCCACGGCCGAGGCGTGGGCTGCGACTCCAGCTCTGCCCGAAGTTGCTGTGTGCCCGCAGGTACGGCCCTGCCTCCCTTCTATTTCACACAGTTAACAAGTGCTGACAGAGTGCGCATTACCTGCCCAGATCGCCCCAAGCGCTTTATGTACATGGAACTCATTTAATCCTCCTAAGAACCCTATGAGATGCGTCAATAATGTCCTCTACTTTACACATGGCAGACACGAGGCACAGAGAGGTCAAGTGACGTGCCCAGGGTCACACAGCTGGTAAACAGCAGAGCCAGGACGCGAGCCCAGCTGTCCGTCTGCAGTCAGTGCTGTAACCACTGCGCTCGGCCCCACGGGCAGTGCCGGTGAAGCGCCGGCGTGGCCCTTAGGACACGGAACCTCCTACGGAGGACGCCTCACACTCATCTTCCTCCCGTCCCATTTGGCCTCCCTGACAAGGATCTCCCTTCCCGCCCTTCTCCGCATCTCCCCTGCTTCCGGACGGAAACGGACGATGGTGTGCTGGGCTGGCCGTGGGGGTGGGGAGTCCTGAAGCACAAAAACCCCTCCATGGCCAAGTTCAAGGTACGGACCTGAAGTCACTGAGCACGGAGTTGAGAAGAAAATCCGTTCTCAAGAGCCACAGTGAAGGGGCTTCCGCACACCTGTCAACAGGGGTGAATAAGGGATTACTCAGGTACAAGCCGCCCACGGGTCCTCTGGACCTGGGACTGTGCTCCTCCCGCCTCCCACTCCCTTCCTCTTCCTCACCCCGGGGGAATCTGGCTTGGCCCCTGGAGGGTGCAGCCGCTGTGCAGCTTGGGGCCGTACAGCTGTGACAGGCGCTCCGCTGGGACGCCGCCCAGCTCAGAGCAGCCTTTCCTCCCGACACCCGTCACACCCGTCACACCCGCCCCGCAGCCCCTGGCTGCCTGCAGGGCAGAGTTTCAACTCCTCGGCCTGTGGACAGGGCTTGCCCCATCGGGACCCTGCCTTTCTTGCTCATCAGATCCTCCACGGAGTCTCTGCACAAACAACCTCCATTCTAGCCACCTCACACACTGGCCTCACCCACCCGTCACCACGCCTGAGCTTGAGCTGCCGCCGCCTAGAAGGCCACTCCTCTGCTTGGCCAAGGATGGGAGGACCCTTGGGCCTCCAGACCTGGCTCTGCCAGGCCACTCCTACCCACGTGCCCCCCGCACCCCCCCAACCCCCCACTCCTGCAGGGCTTAGGGCACAGCGGGTCCTTAGACTCGAATTGCCAGTTACCTTTCAAACAAAACTAAACTAAGTTTCTTGAGGGCCTGAGTGGCTCATCTCTCCGTCCCCTGTACCTACTTAGCAATGTATTGCAAAGCCTTAATCAACTCAACCTGCTTCTGCTGAGCACTTGAGACATTGAGGATGCGTGGACGAACGTCACCGTCCCTGTCCCCAAGAGGCTCATACCTTGAGGGAGGGGAGCAAAAAGCAACCAGCACACCATCCCCTGCAGGTGGGAGGGCAAATGGGAGCAGGGTTTCAGAACCGTTAGTTATTGAAACCGTGAAAATGAGCATCTCTTTTATCCTGGTAATTCCAGGGCCACAAGTTAGTCCACGCAACACAGACAAGGGCATGTGCTTACCACTGTATCATCGCCGATAAGGAGGCGTTTCCAGCGTCACAGGAAAAAGGTAAAGGAGCCCGGCCGGCGTGGCTCAGTGGTTGAGCATTGACCTATGAACCAGGAGGTCAGGGTTCGAATCCCGGTCAGGGCACATGCCCGGGTTGCGGGCTCGATCCCCAGTAGGGGGTGTGCAGGAGGCAGCTGATCAATGGTTCTCTCTCATCATTGATGTTTCTCTCTCTCTCTCTCCCTTCCTTTCTGACATAAATTTTTTAAAAAAGAGCAGGCTGCTTTTTACTTATTTTTTGTCTTTATTAAAAAAAAAAGGTAAAAGGAACACCAGGGTGGACTGTTCCCGATGAGGGAGTGGCTGTTATTTCCACACGTGCCTCACACGTGCGCTGCCTGTGTCTGTAGCTGCCAAGTATCAACCCGCTCATCCTGCCACTTCCTCTTCCACCCGGAATTCCTGGTGACATCTGCCCACGTGAACCCAAACTCCTCGGGGTTTCTCACCTCGGCACCAGTGACATTTGGGCCCAGTAATTAATTTTTGGGGGGGTGTCCTGTGTATTGTAACAGCACCCCTGGTCTCTACCCCTAGCTGCCACTCCCCACCCCCAGCTGTGACAACCAAAGATGTCTCCACAGTGCCAGCGGTCCCTGGGGTTGGCACAGTCATTGTAGTTCATCTGTTCTCACTGCTGCCTAATATTTCGTTGTGTGAGTGAATGGGCTGCACCGTATTCTCGTGCCGGTGGGGTGGGGCGGGTGGTTCCGGCTGCTCCGCCATTACAAACGATACTGACGGAAAGTCCCCACTCATTTCCCCGAGCCCCAGCGGGAACGTGTCTGCTGAATAATTACCTGGAAACAGAACGCAGGCACGTGAGGCTGGCAGCTCCGCCCGCACCGAGTGCTGCCAGCGCTTCGCTGTGACAAGTCTTAAGCCTTTGAGTCGTCACAGTCATTAGCCTCTCCCTTTAGGGCCCCTGGGCTTGGGGACTTGCCTCAAACCCCGACTGCATGTAAATCTCTGGTCCGTCTGAAGTGGTTGCGGCTAAAGGAGGAGAGCAGTTAGCCCGCTGGCTCCACCATTTGCTGACGCAGTCGACTGCACAATATTCGCTCATTTTGGGAAAGTGATGTGTGTTTACAGGTTTAGGACATTTTCTAGGAGTCACACCCACCTGTGAACACCTGCTGTTTCCGGGTGGTGGGGTGATGGATGTTGCCTACATTTAACATTTTCCAACAATAAACATGTCGTATGTGTCATGAAAGAATAGCAATTGGGAAAAGTGATGTGGCGATGCTGTGACACCAGCCGGGTTGGCGCAAATTCCAGGAACACCTGCAGTGGGCACCTGACTCACCTGAGGCGGAGAGGCTGGGGGTGGGGGGTGTTTCCTAACCGGGAGCAGGGCGGGGCTTGTTGGGGGCAGAATAGCCTCCAAATGGGGACACTCCCCACCACAAGCACGTTGTCAGCAGCCATTACCAGACAGTCACTGCCTGTCCCTGGGCAGAGCCGGCCCGCAGCTGTCGTGCCTGAGCGATGGCCGAGCGAGCGAAGCGCCTTGTGTAATGGTGGTGGATGATGCCGTCCCGCCTCACAGCCGGAAGCAGTGGCCGCCCTGGCAGCCCTGCAGGTGGAGCCAGCCGACCAGGTCGAGGTAACACCCTGGAGGACACAGGGCTAGGTCTCCCACAAAATAATCCCCCCGTCGGCCAGGCGAGTGCCAGGGAGGTGGGCCCACGGTACACCGCCCGGACATGGCCACCAGCAGCCGGCCCTCAGAGGCTCTGTTCTAGGGGTGCCGGGAACACGGGACAGTTACTGTTTCCAACTGTCTCCCCCCTTTAGGAGGCCAACGCTCTGTTCTAGGGGTGCCGGGAACACGGGACAGTTACTGTTTCCAACTGTCTCCCCCCTTTAGGAGGCCAACGCTCTGTTCTAGGGGTGCCGGGAACACGGGACAGTTACTGTTTCCAACTGTCTCCCCCCTTTAGGAGGCCAACGCTCTGTTCTAGGGGTGCCGGGAACACGGGACAGTTACTGTTTCCAACTGTCTCCCCCCTTTAGGAGGCCAACGCTCTGTTCTAGGGGTGCCGGGAACACGGGACAGTTACTGTTTCCAACTGTCTCCCCCCTTTAGGAGGCCAACGCTCTGTTCTAGGGGTGCCGGGAACACGGGACAGTTACTGTTTCCAACTGTCTCCCCCCTTTAGGAGGCCAACGCTCTGTTCTAGGGGTGCCGGGAACACGGGACAGTTACTGTTTCCAACTGTCTCCCCCCTTTAGGAGGCCAACGCTCTGTTCTAGGGGTGCCGGGAACACGGGACAGTTACTGTTTCCAACTGTCTCCCCCCTTTAGGAGGCCAACGCTCTGTTCTAGGGGTGCCGGGAACACGGGACAGTTACTGTTTCCAACTGTCTCCCCCCTTTAGGAGGCCAACGCTCTGTTCTAGGGGTGCCGGGAACACGGGACAGTTACTGTTTCCAACTGTCTCCCCCCTTTAGGAGGCCAACGCTCTGTTCTAGGGGTGCCGGGAACACGGGACAGTTACTGTTTCCAACTGTCTCCCCCCTTTAGGAGGCCAACGCTCTGTTCTAGGGGTGCCGGGAACACGGGACAGTTACTGTTTCCAACTGTCTCCCCCCTTTAGGAGGCCAACGCTCTGTTCTAGGGGTGCCGGGAACACGGGACAGTTACTGTTTCCAACTGTCTCCCCCCTTTAGGAGGCCAACGCTCTGTTCTAGGGGTGCCGGGAACACGGGACAGTTACTGTTTCCAACTGTCTCCCCCCTTTAGGAGGCCAACGCTCTGTTCTAGGGGTGCCGGGAACACGGGACAGTTACTGTTTCCAACTGTCTCCCCCCTTTAGGAGGCCAACGCCGAGAGGGCAGGAGTGTTTTCCTTTTCCCACGCTCCCCGTGCCCGGCACAGAGAAGTGGCCCGGTTGGTGGAACGGCCGGAGGAGGGTGCAAGAGACCACCTGACTTCCCATCCCCCCTTCCCCTGACGTTTTCACGGGGACGCGGCAGAGGGATGGGGAAACAGGAGCACTCATCTGGCCACGGCCACCGCCACCTTCAAACATCTTTTGATTCTTGTCCCAGTTCAGCAAATTGTTGTGCATCCAACGTGAACTGCACAGTGAGATGTAGGTGAGACTTAGAATCCAATTCTGACACCTGCCTCTTCTTAAACTGTTTTTTAGACAGGACAGATACTCTGAACATATCTGGTTTCTTCCCTCAGATCATCTTTGCTTCTAAAGATCGTTGATTGCAAAGGCAGGAAGCAGAGGACAAGGTGGTTTGCAATGATTAAAAGGTGACAGTCACCCTGACTCAGGGAGTCAGAGCGGATGCCCACGGGGTCCGGGGTCTGTGGGTGATGGGGCCACGGGAGTGAACAAGGCAGTCTGTGCCCGGAGCTAATATTTATTGAGCATTTCACGTGTGCCAAGGGCTTTACAGGTTTTAACTCATTTAACCCTCACAACTCTATGAGGTGGGCTCCGGGGGTAAGTAATCTGCCCAAGATTGTAGCCCTAGGATTTAGAGGGGGCTGGGATTTGGAGTCGGGCGGACTGGCTCCAGAGCCAGCGTCCTGCTCCT
Source organism: Myotis brandtii (assembly GCF_000412655.1). Classification (NCBI taxonomy): domain Eukaryota; kingdom Metazoa; phylum Chordata; class Mammalia; order Chiroptera; family Vespertilionidae; genus Myotis; species Myotis brandtii. The sequence goes on from NW_005370687.1 coordinate 564,460, forward strand.
CGAGCAGGTGATACAAACACGAGGCAGTGACAACGCGGCGGGGCCAGTGCCACCACCGATCCTGCGGACGAGGATCCTGCGGACGAGTCCGAGAAGCACCGAGGGGACACCCGATCCCAGCTTGGGGACGGTCAGCTCGGACGTACAGACGGAGCGACGTGGGAAGTTAGCCGGCAAGTGGGGAAGGAGCAGGCGGGGCCCAGGCAGAGGGGCTGCGGGGCCCACGGTGGCGTGCTCGTGCAGAGCAGCACCGAGAATAGCGATGTGAAGCTGCTGCAGCCCTCGGCGGCCCCTGCTCTCCACAGGCCTGGAGGTGCGTCTGTCCCCGCCGAGCAGGGAAGCCAGGGAGGCGGCCGGGGCTGGAGAGAGGCCCAGCGGGTGCGGTGAGAGAGTGCCCAGCGGTGGCTGCCATGGACAGTGGCGCCCTTTTGACACCTGTACTTGGCCAGCAGCAGTCAGCAAGTCCTTCAAGGAAATGATACAGAAATAATACATTTTTCTTGATTTTCTTTCAAAAACCAAGAGAGGCACGTTTAACGTCAGCGCCACAGATCTCTGGAACTGGGAGTCCTTCGCTGTTGAAAGCAGGGCGATCTGCTGATTCCAGCCTCAATTGTAACGTGACTCTGGATGAGAACTTGGCACATTACTTGACTAGAATGTACAAATAAAAATATAAATTGCCTCATGTACCGTAGGGATTCAATAAAATAACTACTGTTTAGTAAGGAAGGGGGAGGTAAAGGACAGAGAATAGAGTCTCAATTGTCCTTCAATTTGGAGGTTTCACTTCTCAGGGCTCCACATCCCTTGAGTCAGAACTTCTCAACGGGCCACTTTGGAAATCTGTGGGGCCACTTTGGGCAGTTGCCACAGTGACCGGGGCTTCACTGATGTGGCGCGGGACCCCCGTGCAGTGGGAGTCCCACAGACAGGCACTTCCTACCACAAACATACACCCTGCTGCCCTGGAGGGAGCAGCCTGCACCTGAGCCTGGACTGCTCCTCGATTATAAGCATAAGACAAAGTTCCTTACGCGTTAATATACTTAGAATGTCTGGGACCGCAACCACCGAGTAAATAAAGAGTGATTGTACTTGTTTTGTTTGAAGTTTTACCAAGAGCTGCTCACCAATTTCAGGACGTCATGGGACTGACAGCCGTCAGTCATGGCATGTGAGTGGACAGCACAACGCAGGTCACACTCACGGTTTAGGAGCCAGCGCCTCACTGCATCGTCTTTGATGCTGAAGTGCATTCATATTTTTCTAAGATGTATACACACCTTAAGAGCTCATAGCTCAATTGATGTTTCTTTCTTTCCAGATTTAACCCACTGGAATGAATAATTATTCAAAGTGTGTATACATTTTTGGGGACAGCCTGTATAGATCATTATATTTTCTTTGAAATTTTGTGTGTATCTGTATGGGACCTATGAATTTCACTTCAGGATCACGAAAGGCATACTGCAAAATATTAGTTATACGAAAGCTGTTGCATCTCATAGAGTTGAGAACCGTTGGTCTTTTCAAGGGGGCGAGGCTGGTCATGTGGTTTTACATACATGTTTTTCCCCTCAAATGACACTAAAAGGTGATGGAAATACTAGTATATAGAATTGCAAATTTTGACTTAAGGTTACTTCCTCTCTTAACTACTTGGTGACTTCTAAACACAGCACATGCTTTACGCCCTGGCTGGGGTGGCTCCATTGGTTGGAGCATCGTCCCGTGCAGCAAAGAGTTGTGGGTTTGATCCCTGGTAGGGGCGCGTACGGGAGGCAACTAATCGATATTTCTCTCTCACATCAGTGTTTCTCTTTCAGTCTTACCCTCTCCCTTCCTCTCTTTCTAAAATCAATTTTTTAAAAAAATATATTTTATTGATTTTTTACAGAGAGGAAGGGAGAGGGACAGAGAGTCAGAAACATCGATGAGAGAGAAACATCGATCAGCTGCCTCCTGCACACTCCCCACTGGGGATGTGCCTGCAACCAAGGTACATGCCCTTGACTGGAATCGAACCTGGGACCCTTGAGTCCGCAGGCCGATGCTTTATCCACTGAGCCAAACCGGTTAGGGCCTAAAATCAATTTTTAAAAAATAACAAAAATAAGCAGCACATTTTAAAAACTGAATTAATCAAATAGGTTTGCAGCCAACAGTATCCCACTGGCTGTGGGCAGTCGCTCAGACCACAGGCTCCAGCTCAATGATGAGTTCTCCAGAACCTGCACGGGAGCCCGCCCTGGGCCAGTGTTGTCTCCCGGAGCTCTCCTCCACATTGGTTCTAGAAACTCACAGTTCCCAGAGACAGAACACCACCTCCAACAGGACAGCCTCAGTGCCCAAGGTCAACTCAAGGGAGACGTAAACCAGTCAGTAGCTTGTGCACAGCAGGCACATGGAGGTCTGGTATTTCATTTACTCTTTGCAATCATGTGGAAGCTAGAATCTGTTACCCCAGGGTCATATACCTGACAAGAGCTAGAGCCAGGATTTGAACCCAGGTCTGTGTGGCTTCAAACCCAGTATTCTTGCCCTGGCCAGTGTAGCCAGGGTAGGTTAGGCATCGCCTTGTGCACGGAAAGGTTGCTAGTTTGATTCCTGGGTTTTGGGTTCGATCCCCAGTAAGAGGTGTGCAGGAGACAGCCCATCAATGTTCTGTTCTCACATCGATGTTTCTCTCTCTCTCCCTCTCTAAAAACTCAATAAAAATATTTAAAACCACCACCACCCAGTATTCTTTCCACTGTAACTCATCACCTGTCTACCTCAGAAATCTTGCAGTCATACCCCAGCTTACTCACTCAATTTTGTTTGTGGATAATGGCCAAAGATCTTCTGAACAAAGGATAACTTTATTCATTCAACACCTACCTCATGTTTTTTTTTAGACATGAGATAGCCTTAAGCCAGCAATATACTTTCTTCTGAACTGCCAAGTATCTAATATCTTCCTTTTTCCCCAGAAAGGATATATTTAGGTCTTTAAACGGGTCTTTCCTGTTTGTACTTCCCGTCAAGAGACCAAACCATTTCATGAACTGATGACAGGTTAGTAGTAGGTGTGAACCTTCAATTCTTTCAAGAAAAGAGGCTTTGGTATTCTGCAAGACTGGAGCTGCCTCCAGCTTCAGACCGGGGGTTCTCGGCCAGGAATGACTTTGCTCCCAGGGGACACGTGGCAATGTCTAGAGCAGCGGTTCTCAACCTGTGGGTCGCGACTCCTTTGGGGGTTGAACGACCCTTTCACAGGGGTGGCCTAAGACCATCAGAAAACACATATATAATTACATACTGTTTTTGTGATTAATCACTATGCTTTAATTATGTTCAATTTGTAACAATGAAATTGGGGGTCACCACAACATGAGGAACTGTATTAAAGGATCGCGGCATTAGGAAGGTTGAGAACCACTGGTCTAGACAGTGGGTATCCAAACTGGGAGGGGGTATGTGTGCTACTGTCATCTTGTGAGTGGAAGATAGAGAAGCTGCTTAACATCCTACAATGCACAGGGCGGCCCCCGCGACAAAGGACTATCTGCCCAAGATGTCAATAGGGCCAGGGCTGAAAAATCCAGCTTCAGATCCGTGAACATTCTCTTCTCCTGGGGAAGAAACCACCAAGCCCTGCCCCAGGAGAGAATCCTGTGGCAAAGCTGTGGGGCACTCCGCTCGCCCGAGGCCCAGCAGCTGGGGGGAGTCCTGTCCTGAAGAGGGGGCTCTGGCCCTGGCAAAATGGAAATTGGGGAATGGTTCCCAGGTCACACAGGCTGTAAAAGTCTTTCTCATCAAAATACATTTTGATTTTTTAAAAAAATTACTGTTAATAACTATGTATGGCAAGCATGTCAAACTCAAAGGCTAACACAGGCCAAATAAAAAAGGTTTAAGTTTCTGTGGGCCGCAAAAAAACAAAAGCTTCAATTTTCATAGAAATGTAGGTTTATTTCGATAAAGACATGCTGAATACAGAGGGCTGAAATAAATGAGTCATCATTAACATAAAATATTCGCTGCTAGTATTAGTGGAGAGAAATGGTGCGCCTGGTGGGCATAAGAATGAATGCAACACGATTATAGTAATCAGTCATTAGCGACCGTTGTAGTTTGTTATTAATAAGTATGTATAACAGGATATTATAAAAATTAAGCTATGAAATTTTTATTAAAACATTTCATACCATTATATTGGCTGGGCCGCAAAAAAATTTGTGTGGGCCGCATGTGGCCCGCGAATTTGACATGCTTGATGCATGGTACCAGGTGGGCACTGGAAAAACCAACGGACACTTTGTAAAGTATATGATTGTCTAACCACTATGCTGTACACCTGAAACTAATACAAAATAATACTGAATGTCAACTGTAATTGAAAAATAAAATTTTAAAAATTACTGTTTTAAAAAAAGCAAACATAAGAGAAATTGTACAAAGATAGTCACACCTGGCCGGTGTGGCCCAGTGGTTGAGCATCAACCCATGAACCAGGTCACGGGTTTGATTCCTGGTCAGGGCACATGCTCAGGGTTTGGGCTCGATCCCCAGTAGAGGGTGTGCAGGAGGCAGCCGATCAATGATTCTCTCCCATCGTTGATGTTTCTATCTCTGTCTTCCTCTCCCTTCCTCTCTCTGAAATCAATGAAAACATTACAAAATAAGCCCCAGCTGGTTTGGCTCAGTGGATAGAGGGTTGGCCTGCAGACTAAAGGGTCCCAGGTTTGATTCCAGTCAAGGGCACATGCCTGGGTTGTGGGCTCGATCCCCAGGTGTGGGGGCTACAGTGATTGTCTCTCATCACTGATGTTTCTATCTCTCCCTCTCCCTTCCTCTCTGAAATCAATAAAAATATAAAAAACAAAAACAAAACAAAAAACATGTTAGAGCCACGTCACCCCAGTACCCAGAGGTGATTGCGGAGTTTGGTGTGTGTTCCTCTAGGGCTTTCCTAGCCATAGGTATCACCATCAATACAGAATGGGGGGCGGTATGTATGCTTTGCCACTTACTCTCTCTCACTCCTCACCCATCTTGCACACATATCACGCCCAGCTCTATGGTTTTCCACTGTACAGATCAATTAAGTCCTCACTGACAGATGTGTGGTTCACTGCCAATGTTTTGCTATTACAAAGAACATAACACTGAATAACCTTTTCCTTTTTTTCTTTGTAGACTTAGGAGGCCTCTAAGTTCTGAGAAGTGTAAATGCGAAGTTCAAAGGGAATGTATATTCAAACATCTGTATTAGCAATAAAAAGGGTCTTTGTTATTCCTCACAGACTCATTAGCTGAGTCCCTGTGAAAGTCATCCCAAGAAAACACTCACTGCTGAACTGTCATCAAGCCTCGGAGCCCAGAGTGCCTATCCTACCCTTTCCGGTCTTGTCCTCCGTTAGTCTCTAACTGGCTACATTGTAAGCATATGGCAAATGACACACATATAATGGAGATTAATTGCAATAGTTGCAAATTTAGTAAAAGATGGTGGATTTGGTGAGCTTTTTATAAACAATGCTAGAACACTGCTCAAATACCAAGCAAAGCCACTGAAAGATGTGGACTTGGCGGACTCAGCCCAGTTACTGAAGGGAAAGGTGATAAAGTGATCACCAATAGACACCAATAAAAAAGAACGATGTGACTATCAAGATTGAGGTCCTTAGGAAAACTGAGCAAGACCTCAAATATTTTTGCAAAAATTACCTTAGATTATGCTGCAAAAGTAAAACAGGAAGGATATTGTAGGATACTAAACACAATTTCACTTTAAAACCCAACACTTGATTCATTCTTTGTTCGTTATAAGAATACTAGTGGCCTGGTGCACGAGATTTGTGCACGGGGGGCCCGATCCCCCTGGAAATTGGGCCTAAGCCAGCAGTCAGACATCCCTCTTGTAGTCTGGGGCTCTCGCAGTCTGGGACCCCTCACTCCTTACCACTCGCCTGCAGTGGAGGCGGCGGGAGAAGCTCCCGCCACCCCCACTGCGCTCGCCAGCTGTGAGCTTGGCTTCTGGCTGAGCGGCACTCCTGCTGTGGGAGCTCACTGACCACCAGGGGGCAGCTCCTGCATTGAGCATCTGGCCCCTGGTGGTCAGTACACGTCATAATGACTGATCAATTTGCATATTACATTTTATTATATAGGATATTTGAAATTATCACTTTGCTTTTATAACTTTGGTTTCATGGTAAAAGTCCCACGCAGACTTCCTCTCCCTGCCCCCACATACTATGAAATTTTGGTCCTCATTTCTATGTGGATTCATTTAGGTGAGTTTTTTTCTGGCGCTCATGTCTAGTGTGTGAAGGCAAAACATTTCCTACAACTGCCTGGTCCTTACGGGGGCTGACGTAGCACATGTGACAACCGGGCGCCTTTTCTCTGAGCCCTTTAAGAAGTCACAGAGAACAGAACAGGATGAAGAGCCTGTGCTGGGTTTGCCTTCTATAACTGCCACCATCCCTGACTACCAGCCAGGAACCAGATGACCCAGGACACAACCCACCCTGGGCACCTGCCAGCATGCCCAGCCACTGAGAAGGGAGCAACCAACACAGACCCTAAGAACAGCTGAGAGAACTTGGGCCCTTTAAATCCTCGGATGTTCTGAAGAATACTGTCAAGGGCCATACACAAGAGTCATAAAATACATTTGCTTAAAAGTCTATAATCAATGTACACACAGGTACACATCCAACCTCCTCTCTAGAAATTTAAAAATAAAAATATACTTTCTATGGGTAGTCTTAGAATGTCAAACCTGAACAAAACCAAGCACCTACTTTTAAAAAAACTTCATTTTACAAATGAGGAAATGGAAATCCTGGGTCAGGGGTTGGTCAACTTTTTCTGTAAAAGTGTAGGAAGTTTAGACTTTGTAGGCACATGTTCTCTGCCACAACTATTCAGCTGTCACTGTAGCCCTGAAGGCAGCCACAGACAACACCTAACCCAGTGTGTGACTGTGTTCTAATGAAACGTTATTGGCACTGAAATTTGAATTTACATTATTTTTCACACGCTACAAAAACACTGTTCTTACTTCAACCATTTAAAAATGTAAAAACCATTTTTAGTGGATTTGGCCCCTGGGCTGTGGTCTCTGACCCTGTCCCAGGCTACTCTGACGCCCAAGGGCAATACGCCTAGTGCCTGCCTCCTTATAGTACCTTGTTTATCTGCCCTTTGCTTTACCCATTCGCTTCAAAGACTCAGATCGGCTTCACCATAAATGTACAACCAAGGAGCTCTATCCATGTTTTTTCGAATTTTAGGAGTAATATTAAGATCTGTCAGAAGCATGTGCCAGGCCATAGCTGAAAGAACATTGATATAAAGCCATGTTGAGCATTAAATAAAAATGATCAAGAGAAAAATGCAGTAAAATTGAGAAACTCGCTACATTTGAAAAATAGGCTTTATTTTGACCAGTGGTATTGTGTGACATCCTATATGGGATAACTGATTATAGCCAAGTTCACGAGTACAAATGAAATAGCAGTTTCCCTCATTCTCTCTTCTGAGTTCCGCTCAGAGAAGTCAGGAGATGGGAGCATGGTTCTCAGACACAGGAGCCCTTCCCCAGGCTGCTCAGCTCCTAACACCTGCAGAGACCTGGACGGGAAGGTATGCAGAGCAGCACGTCGGAGGAAATCACACCAGCACGTACAACCCCACACGCTGACAAAATTCACCCTGCCGTGGGCTGTGAGGATCTGAACTGCACGCAAGGAGATGAGGCCTTTGCATTCATTTTCCTTAAAGAGGGGACGATCCCGGGTGTGGCATGACCGCCATGAGCTGCCTCGTTCCCTCGCTCCGGCTGACTCGGCCCTACGCTGTCCTCCTGGAGTGCACAGTCACTGCACTGTGACAGAAATGGAAACACCTTGCGCCAGTGAGAGATTTTGTCACATGGCCGACCCTGCAAGTGGCCTTACACTTTCTCATTTCACAAAAGGTTTAAATACCTGGGCCCTTATGTAGCACAAGATGCCTGAAATTCAGAAAATTATGAAAACGACTCTTCTCCACCCCTGAGGATATTTCATCTTTATGAAGTTGAAAATACAAAATATTACAATAATTTGCCCTTTCTCCCCATCAAAGGAATCACATTCTCAAAGGATTCCTGCAAAATACAAAATTCATTTCTCCCTAAACTGAGACCAAGAAGCCAACGTTACGCTGCCAAGAAGACCCTAAAGAAGGTGGAAAAGACACCTCATTACTTTTTTAGAAAAATAACCATATTTAGACAAAAATAGAGAAAGGAGTTCTGGCCTCATGAGCGTTTATTTTTCACTTTGATTTCGGCGTTTCTTAGCATTGGTTATTGGGAGGGGAGAGAATGACTTGTTTCCAAAGGCTGAGGTTTCCTGGGAAAAGCCCCATCTTTCCCATGATGGCTCCCCAAAAACAGTTTCTTGAAAACCAGATGGCAGGAAAGAAAATGCTATATATCCATCTGTTCCATTTCTTCATAATTTTCACATCAAAAGCACCTGGAGTATCAATTGTGTTCAACACAAAATAGCACTGGGGGCTGAAGAGAAGATGTCACCTGCCCGTAGCATCAGCCAAGGTGACACGAGTTCTGAACTCCCAAGAAGTCCTCACTGGCACACTTGCCTGGCACCAGGGCCTCCTGAAAAAACAGGGCAAGCAGCTGTGCATGCTCAAACAGCAAGGCGTGCAAGACATCATCACTCTGCTAGGAAGAAAGAGCACACAGGACGTCCACAGACAGCAAGAGCCGGCCTCTGGTGACTGGGTCCAATTCTCCAGAAACCTCTGCACTGAAGGGGGGCAAGCAGAGAAATGGCACAACACCCGGGATCGAGAGAGCAGCACATACACGCATGCCCACACATGCACACGGAGCCTCTGAAGGCTGTTTCACAAGGTCGTCCACCCAGCTGACTACTCGCCTGGCTCAGAACTTCATCTCCGCACTCTCTTCTCCCTTTTAAGGCACAAACATATTTAGTCCCAGATACACCTGCTGAGTTCTGAGAATGGGACAGAGCGAGCTCTCAGACAGGCGCACAGAGCCAGTTGATCCTGTTGGCTGTACACATCCTGAGGACGGCTCCAGAGCTGAAGCAGCCAGAAGGGGCGAGCCTTTTCTGTGCCACTGTGGTCAAGGTGGGCCCACAGGAGAGGCCAAAAGAGTAAAAGCATGACTGGATGTAGGACGCTGAATATTTGTTACTTTGCACTGAACAACCCTAAGAGCCGACTCACGAAGAAGCGGGAGCAGAGGCGGCCACGGGGTGTCTGGAACGCCACGGAGTCACTGTGATCGCAGTTTGCTGCTCATAGTCTCTTACCCTCCCACAAAGACAGACACACACACTAACACACATGCGTGCACGCACACACCCCTCTTCCACCATGGAGGAGATCTTCGCAACAGGAGGCACTTGAATGAGATTTGGAGAGTTCCCGTGAAAAGGCCTTCCCCTCACAGTGAAATGGGATCAGCAGAACAGAAACCAGGTGCTCAGGATTCCATCTCTTCTTGGTCAAGGGGCGGAGGCACAAAGCTGACGACTTCATCGTAGGTCAGGCCTAGGGATTGGGAAGGAAAGCCCAGGTGAGGTCAGGCTGCTCTTTGCTGGCAAGCACTGTGCTTCTGAGCGCAGACCTGCCCTGCCTCTCCCAGCTGGTGCTGGGAGGGACACTCCCAGTAACCATTCACTGCTGTGTGAGATCCCACTGGATCATGTGACTGCCCAGAAGTTCAAGGACACATACCTAAACCCATCTTCCTAGTTTCTTTCATCGCTCAGTGCCTCCTCCTAGAGCTCAAGAATAACAGAGCAGCCCGCCAACACGCTCCAGCAGCAGGAAAGCCTGGCTTTGGGCAATTGCCCGGAGCTCCGGATTTGTGTTTTATGGAAAGAATATGAGATCAGGCCTGGGTCCCATTTCCGGCTGTGTCCCTAACTAGGTCTAAGGTAATAGGTAAGATATTTTGTCCCAATTGTATCAAGTATAAAACTGTAAAAATCCCCTTCCTCTACTCATCTCAGAAAGATGCTGTATGCCCTGACCGGTTTGACTCAGTGGATGGAGCGTCGGCCTGTGGACTCAAGGGGCCCAGGTTCGATTCCAGTCAAGGGCATGTACCTTGGTTGTGGGCACATCCCCAGTGGGGAGTGTGCAGGAGGCAGCTGATCGATGTATCTCTCTCATCGATGTTTCTAACTCTCTATCCCTCTCCCTTCCTCTCTGTAAAAAATCAATAAAATATATTTAAAAAAAAAAAAGATGCTGTAAAGGAAAAGATTCTGAGAACCTCAGAGACGAGGCAGGTGCGAGGGGCTGCACACAAAATCAGAGCAGACGTGAGGGTCTCCCAGCTTGGAGAGTGTCACCCCTTCACGCTTTTGACAGAGGCGCTCACTCTGGGCGAGGCCCTGACCACAGTTTTGGCGAGCTGCTGCCAGCCAGGCATTTTATTCTCCTGTGCACAGCTTACGGCGAGCGGCTCACCGAGGAAGGATTGTCAGACCAAGCTCTCAGGCAGGTGTCAGTGCTGCCTTCGTGCCTTACTTTTCCATTCATCGATAAGCAGGTCCCGGCTCTCGAAGGACTGGTCGTAAGGGTCAGCCACGGGCTCGTCGTCAGGATCGTGGTACTGGGCGAAGTAGTCGTGCGCGAGCGCTTGGGCTGCCGTGATCCTCTTGTCCGAGTCCAGTACAAGCATCTTCTCCAGCAAGTCGACAGCTGTTAGTCCACAAAAAGAGAAAGCTTTTAATTTTTAACACGTTAGCAAAAATTCTGCCTTACTAAGCAAACACACAGCTTCCACCCTTCAAGCCTACACGAAGAATTCTCCTCCAGAGCGTCGGCTCCAGGACATACTTTCACTTTTCTCTCTTGTGTGTATTTTGTATTATTTTTAAAAAATATGTTACTGAAGAATTAGAAAAAACAAAACAAAACAGATTCCATTTGAACAAGCAGACATTCTGTGGAATGTCCGGCCAAACTGTTACCACTGTAGTCCAACTGTGTCAAAACGAAAGCCTAAAACTAAAGTGACCTAGGGGAGGTAAGTAGGGCTAGTTTTTAATTTTTCAACTTTTTTGTCCCCCTCACTGTTTATTTACTAACATAAGGCAAATGACTATTCATCAAACGGGTCTTCAAACAATGGACAGAATGAGGGCTTTCTTTGCATGGGTGTGTGGATGAGGGGCAGGGCATTTGGATAAAGTGATATTTTATTTTATTTTTAAAATTTTCATGTGAAAATTTTCAATATACAATACAATGAATACTCATGTTGACCACCCACATCCAACAATTAACATTTTGTATTTCTTTCTTTCTATTTTTTGCTGCCACAATTTATTTTTATTTTTTTAAATAGATATCTTGATTTTTTTACAGAGAGGAAGGGAGAGGAATAGAGAGTTAGAAACATCGATGAGAGAGAAACATCAATCAGCTGCCTCCTGCACACCCCCTACTGGGGATGTCCCTGCAACTAAGGTACATGCCCTTGACCAGAATCGAACCTAGGACCCTTTAGTCCGCAGACCGACGCTTTTTCCACTGAGCCAAACCGGTCAGGGCATTGCTGCCCCATTTTAAAATAAAATTATACACATGATACTTTACAGCTAAATATTTCCACATAAAGACATCTTCCTGCCCTAACCGGTTTGGCTCAGTGGATAGAGCGTCGGCCTGCGGACTGAAAGTTTCCAGGTTCGATTCCGGTCAAGGGCATGTACCTTGGTTTCGGGCACATCCCCAGTGGGGGGTGTGCAGGAGGCAGCTGAATGATGTTTCTGACTTTCTATCCCTCTCCCTTCCTCTCTGTAAAAAACCAATAAAATATATATTTTTAAAAAGACATCTTCCTATATAATCATAAAACTACCACATCTGACAAATATGTAATTCCCAAATATCTAACATCCAGTTCAAGTTAGAATTTCTCCGATTATCCTATTGTCTTTTACACCCACCTTGTTCAAACCAGGACCAATTAAGGGCCACACACTGCATTTGATTGGGTTTCTTTAGTTTCTCAATATATCTTACCTATTATCTTAGATCTAGTTAGAGAAACTAATTCTCCCTTTTCCTATTCAGACAGCCCGGTTGTCCTGCGAATGTTCATCATGAATCTACACCCTTGTTTTCTTCTACCCCCTGTAATTCCCCTGAAAACCATGTTAGATCTAACAATGAGGTAAGAAGTGGGTTAAGCATTTTTGGTAAGAATGTGGACTTGAAGGAGCAGTAAGGCCATTTGTCCGTTATGAATGATGCTAAATTTGGTCAATTGGGTTGTTTCTTTTTTGCCCTAAGCAAGTGATCTTCGGGTACTTTGAAACCACATGAACAGCTTCAGGCCCTTTCACTTAAGGCTTCCAGCATCCCCTGATTTTTCTTCACAGCAGTTATTTCCGAAGGGTCACAAAAGGGTGATTTTCTAACTCTGTCAAATGAGGGTGTGCTGAGTTTCAGAGGATGCAGGACAAACACTGCATGAGCATAGGCACCACCTGTGAAACCAGGCTTCTGAGGCTTTGCAAATTACTGACAGTTCCTTCACTGCGAAGGGGTGGGAAGAGAATGGGTTCCTGAAGAGGTTACTGCTGGGTACACCCAGGGGGTAAAAGACCCCATTCTGTAGCCTTCCAGAGAAACCAAAGAATTTGGTTTCAAGGGATAGAAAACAAGGTGAATACTTAAGTGTTGATTCAGGCTCAGTTTACACTTAAAGCCTTGGGAGAAATGCCTGGATATACGTCCTTCTCTTCTTAGAAAAAATAAACGGCATCAGCTGTTGTTTGAAGCATATGGTCTTTGCCACCCCGAGGGTAAAGGGTACCATGTCCTGCAAACAAGCCCCTGACAAGGAACACAATCAGGGGTAAGAAAGAGGGTCCTCTTAGATCTGGGCAGATACAAACACACACACTACATCTAAGGGCAGTTTCAGTTTTGATTTGTGTTTGGAGGGTAATGTGAAACAGGAAGTCAGTGACTGACATAACAGGTGTCAATATTTACATTCCTGCTCAGCCAACAGCTGGGCACAGATTCCTGGTCAGTAACACCATGTTCTCAGACGTCTGCAAGAAGAGACTGTATGGCATCAGCGCCTGGCAGGGCATCGGGCTGAGGTTCCCGGAACGGCAGTGCGAGCACAGATGGCCTAACGCCTCCACGCACCTCGCTTGCAGTCTGCAGTGCTACGCGGTGTCTAGTCCTTTTGAATGTTTACATGTTTTGATTCCAGAGAAGGGGACACCTATCAGATGCATGTGACCTAAATAAGCTGATCACACACCTACCCCCCTTACCCCCAGAAAAATCTTGATTCCAGAGAAGGGAACACCTATCAGATGCATGTGACCTAAATAAGCTGCTGATCACACACCTACCCCCCTTACCCCCAGAAAAATGAATAAACACATCGGAGTCAGCGAACAGGAAGTCAAAGTAAGCACTGCCACGTCTGAAACATGAGCCGATGTGACGAAAAAACACCCAGAACAGAATGACAGACAAGAAAGCTACCAGCATACAACATCATCTCCCAAATTCTTGGAGTACTTACAACTCAGAGAGCGTCTCACAGATCCCTGAACTAGACAATACAGCTCAAATATGTCAGACACAGCCAATGAGAGCACAGCAGGGCAGATGCCAACCTAAACCAGCCCAAGAATTTTGCACACCCCCTGAGAGTCTGTGGATTTGTTCCTGGAAGCGAGTGTGACCAGCTGAGACCTGAGGAACCCTCCACCTCCAGGATGGACATGAACTCACCAGCGATCGCCCAACACTTCAGAGTGAGAGTACCTGTGCGACCTTGAGAATGACCACAGTGACATTAAGACTGCAGTCAACTGTGATGATGGGATATTTAAAAGGTAAAACCTCTCAGTCTCACTCCAACCTCTGAAGAGTCCTCGCGACCCTGAGGCACAGCTGCTGGGACTGTTGAGCAGGGTGACCCACCATACACTCTTGAGAAAAGTGAGAAGGTTGATTACACCACCATCATAGGCTCTCCTCGCTCCCCTCTGGTCTGAGCTCTCTGCGTTCGCCACTGTCTACTGCGCCCTGAGTCAGGGTGCTAGAGCCTCAGACGAGGCCACCTTCAGGGGCCACTAAAGCACACATTGCCCCCAGCTTTGGAGACTAAGGCAGCTCCTTCTTTAGCCAGGGCAGTATACATCCTGCAGCTGCTAGTCATGTCCCTTTGCTAATGGTCCTGGAAGTGGTGGTGGCAGGAATATGGGGCCATTCCTTAAAGCCCGAGGTGGCAAATTAGCTCCAGTGAGAATGGCTGTCTCTGAGGAGCAGAAGAAGAGGGGAAGGGAAAGTGCAGGAGGATGACAGACCTGCAGCACCTGAGGGTACAAGTGAGCAGGGCACACAGCGGGGGGCGCCGGGGCCTACAACACTGTCTGTGCCAGTTGCTCTTCCCCTCAGCCTGGGTAAGAAACGACAGCAGCTGTGAGCAAGTCACAGACTTCAAATCCCTAACTTTGTCATAACCAATTTCATATCCATGACATGAGGATACAGTCAACTTACCCAAGGGGTTGGCACCAATAAACACATTTGCAAAGTTCATCTTCGGCATCTGGGTTAAAGACTGAATATAGTTTCTTGCCTGCAAAAGAAAAGGTTTTCAAAATGACTTTTTGTTCAAAGATGTTACTGCCCTCAGAGAGTCTCGGGCCTGACCAGGAAGAAGCGTTAGCTGACAAAGTCCACTAGCTCCAATGTTCATGACTGTCTTGGGTAGTTATTAGAGACTTCTCTCTTAGTGCTGTCCTCAACTTCCTTATTTATGATCACTACCTTACTTATATCCCTGCTATATCTCAGTTATATGTCAAGTGGACGAAATGCTAACTAATCAAGTTCCCTTTCATTAGCTTTCTGATCAGAAGTTAAAAAAAAAATGAGGCCAAGCCCTAGCCTGTTTGGCTCAGTGAATAGAGCATCGGCCTGCAGACTCAAGGGTCCCGGGTTCGATTCTGGTCAAGGGCATGTACCTTGGTTGCGGGCACATCCCCAGTAGGGGGTGTGCAGAAGGCAGTTGATCGATGCTTTTCTCTCATCAATGTTTCTAACTCTCTATCCCTCTCCCTTACTCTCTGTAAAAAAATCAATAATATATATATATATTTTAAAAATGAGGCCAAGATATCTAAGAAGCAGCCCTTTCTGAGACAGCCTCCCTAAAAGCTAAAACTGGCGTAGGAACTGGTATCCTAATGGAAGTCCAGGACTGGCAGTCTTCCGATGGTGCTGGTCTTAGTGAATGCTCTTAGCACACCAAGAGCATAAATATTAAACCTTGTTACCAAGCAATCTTGGTAACAAGAAAACCTAAGTTTAGTATATCCAAAGAGGCTCGAACACATGTTAAAAATACTAAACCAATGACAGCAATAAAGAATAGCAGATTATAAATTACAGGGCCCAGGCAAGAAATCCTCCCCCTGCCACTTATAAGCTACATCTCCTTGGGCATGTCTTAAGTCTCATCTGCAAAATATTAATATTCGGTGCTAGTATGTGGCTTGTCTACATCATATGGTTATTATGCTACTCAAGCAAGAGAAAACTCATGAAAGAGCTTCAAACTATATTTTTGACACAAACAGCATTTATATTACCAATAGGTTGTTCTATATTTGGTCCCTGGGCTGGGACAGGCTTGAATTTGAATCTTGACTTTAACCTGTTGAGCAAGTTACTTATTATCTTTAAGTCTTGAGTTCTTCAGCTATAAAAAGGGATCAGTCCCAGTGCCTACCTCCTAGTGCGGGAGCGAGGCAGGGTGATGCGAACCAGCACCTCCTCAGCACAGCGCTGGGTCCCGAGCGGGAGCTCAGCGACACCGGCTGTACCATGGCTGCCTTTAGGAGGGACGTCTGCTCTCATGTCCTAAGGATGTGCCAACTGCCCAACTGCTGAGCTACATTCTAGGGAATGTAAGGTGCCAAATTCTTTCAAGGACTGACAGCTCTAATCAAGGCAAAACCAAAAACTGGTCTTGAGAATAACCACATAAATACAAATGTAACTTATAAATGCGGGCATCAGATATTAGGTGTTAAACTACATCAATTACCTTCCGTTTCAATGAATAAATCCCACTATCTGCGTAGTTGAGATAAAACTTCTTTGAATCGATTTTAACCACCTCCTCACAATTTCTCAACATAAAGGTACTCATGTATGTGGGTGCACGTCGCACACACTCACGTGTACACACAAGGTTAGAAAAAGTTCTGGCTGTTAGGGCAACTTTACCTTCTCAATACATGTGCAGTGAGCAGGCAAGACCCGCTCTGAAAAGCAGCTGAGGGTCTTTCTGATCCGAAAAGCAAGTTCTAGGGACTGAATACCTGCATGGCTGTAGTCCAGGGGTCCTCAAACTACGGCCCGCGGGCCACATGCAAATACAAATATTGTATTTGTTCCCGTTTTGTTTTTTTACTTCAAAATAAGATATGTGCAGTGTGCATAGGAATTTGTTCATAGTTTTTTTTTAAACTATAGTCCGGCCCTCCAACGGTCTGAGGGACAGTGAACTGGCCCCCTGTTTAAAAAGTTTGAGGACCCTTGCTAGTCCCTTCCTCCTGAGCACACAGAAAGAGGCTGAAGGGACCAGAGGGCAGAGAGGCCTGTCTCCTGTAGAGAACAGTCATCCCTCTAACAAGACAAATGCAGACAAAGATGAGCTGGGTGTAGCTGAAGGGGAGGGCCTCTGTGATGCCAACCTGGCTCCCAGAAAGTGAGGGCACCTTAGAAAAAAGTGCCCCAAACATCTCTGATGACAGGACTAGAGTTAGACTAAATAGTTAAGAATTGGTAAAAAAGGCACCTCACCCTACGTAGGTATTCACATTTATTCTATACTAGAGGCCCGTTGCACGAAAAGATTCGTGCAATAGGCTTTCCCTTCCCCTGGCTGCCGGCACTGGTTTTCCTCCGGCACCGGGGACCCAGGCCTTCGCTTCGGCCGGAGCCGCCTTCAAGCCTTCGCTGCTCTGGCCAGAGCCACCTTCAAGCCTTTGCTGCCCTACCCAGCCGCCGGGGTCGGGTCGCACATGGGACGCCCGCCACCCCGGGTCGCAGATAGCAGGCCCGGATGGCGGCAGGGTAGGCGGGATGGCGCTGTCCTGCTCCACCACCCCGGGTGGCAAATAGCAGGCCCGGATGGCAGCCGGGGCAGGCGGGATGGAGCTGTCCCACCCTGCCTGCAGTATGCAAATTAGCCGCCATCTTTGTTGGTGGTTAATTTGCATATAGCTCTGATTAGCCAATGGGAGGCGTAGCGAAGGCGTAGTCAATTACCATGTTTGTCTATTATTAGATAGGATTACTTGTGTATTCTTTTGAACATAGTACTTATTAGTGGTTGGGTATTTTAGTGTTTTTTAAATGAAGAACCCTCTTTGGTCATTAAAAAACTGATGACTAGGGAAGTATGCTAATGCCTTCAGTAACTATAGCTGCAGCTGAAAGTCATCAGATGGCAGCATGCCCTCGTCACAGGCACAGAACCCAGAAGACAAAACAGCCTCTTGAGCACTAAATTCACAAAACCCAAGTAGAAAAGTAACATCATTTCTACATGTAAGTCTATAACTTGTATTCTCAGTCCACAGGATTGGATGAGAATTTATCCCAACTATCAACATCCTGCAGCAGCACACAGGCATCGGTACCTCAGTGGTCACAAGGCACATGCAAGCATTCAGTGACAGTACAAGTGTGCTGGTTATACAGTGGCAATCAAATAGGGGCATCCCTGTGCAGGCTATTGTTCTCACCTCATGGCTTGGCATCCTGTTAATGAGATAAGCAGGGGGTGTCCCCGTCAGACGCATAATCTGCTGAAGCTGGTTAATATCTTAGATGCCTAGTCAAGGGCATTGTCAAACATATGGTGCAAAGAATAACTTTCAACTCAAGTTTTAAAAGGCCAATAGCCACCCCCAAATAAATAGAAAACCTACTCCCCACCAGTCCCACCCACCCCAGGCCAGAGCCCAAGGCTGCATATTGAAGCATGATTCCGTGAACGGCACGAGACTTATCAGGCATGTAGCCAGTGGCTGGCCGTGCAGATAAGGACAAATTTCTGTGGTTTTAGCATCATCTTTAACATTATATATTTCAAGATTCCTGGAAAGAGATGCCCCTTGATCCAGGATGCCAGCCAGAGAACTACTCCAAGTACTGATGGCTAAAACCCGTTTACTTGTGGGTCAATGGAGATGATTAAAAAATGTTGACTCAATTCAGTTCAGAAGAATATACCCAGTGTGACCATTTAAGGAAGAGGTTAAATTTGGAGGCACAGGCTCTGGTGATCTCCACCCCTCTAATGTAAGACATGGGCGGGTGTTGGGTTGATAAGCAATGCCAAGTTTCAGAGACATTAGTAGTGGTACATTTAAAATACATGCCACAAACACACAGGTAAGTGAAGAAAGGGAACATGGGGAAGTTAGAAGCTAATGGTAAAGACAAAAGAGAAGTTCCAGGCTGCTGTCCGTCACAGAAGTCTTAGCCTGCACAACAGAGATTTCTCCCAGTCGTTTTAAACGGTGACCAGACTGACCTCAGCTAACACACAGCTGGAACGATGTTTGCAGAACACTGCAATTACTCGACAAAGGCAGAACTATAAACAAGCACATACATAGGCTGTACTCCTCTTAGCTGTGCCATCAATTTTAACACAATTCCCCTCTTTGAAAATATTAGGACTGTTTGTTTACCATGTGTTCCTGTTAAACAGAAGTGATGGGATTTTTAAAATCCTCAACACAATTCAATAAAAACCATGTCATATTCCCTTTCTTGTTAACTATTCACGCCCTCCTTTGGTTGTAGCATCATCTTCATAAGCACCCTGGTCAAGTGATTTCACTTCTTTGTGGCTTCTCTCAGTAATTTTTCTGCTTTAGCTCATTCCCTGAACTCAATTTCCCTAGTGGTCAGACTACCACAAACACCTGTAAGGCTGGCCATCAGAAAAGAGCTGGTTCTACCCTGCCTTTTCTGTGCCAGCATATTCTAAAGGCGGGATGAAGGTCTCTTAACATTCTCACACAAAGTTTAGATTTACCTCTAAACAAATGACATAACAAACAGTACTCTGCATACCAAGAGAAATAACAAAAGGGGGTCAGTAAGTAAACCAGCAATAGAATGCCAGTTGGGTTTTAAAATGTTAAAATCCTGCCACCTCTCTCTTCTTTCCTATGAACAATTCAGGGAGGGGCAAACACAGGTGTACAGTTGTCCGTATGGAGAATAATACAATGATTAATAAACAAGAGTAAACTGTGTTTCATGTACTCACAACTGTGCACCTACATTTGCCCCACCATGTACTTGTCCTGTACATTTTCTGGTTTGCCTTCTTTAGCCAAAAAGGCTATTATACCCGCTTCTTGTCAGGAGTTAGAAAAAAATAAATGTCTAGGGAAAGGTGTGAGAATGAGTCAGTGAAACGGCTCTTTTGGTTTTTTTAAAATAGGATTTTTGTTGTTTCACTAATTGCTGTATGTACTGGGTCACCAACCAAAAGAAGCCTATCTCCTTAGCCATCCATCAGGGCCAATTTATCCCTTCTCTCAGGGCACATCCTAACTTGTTCTCAACCAGCCCTGTTACTACGTTCTCTTACTCAGAATGTCCTCTTCTTTACTGACTCAATTTCTACACTATTTCCCTACTTTTCAGGAGTAACGAAAATAGCTACTGCCTTTCTGTTTACGATATTGCTTCAATAATGAATTTTTAACTTTTAAAATCTTTAATTTTACTCACCTGGCTTTGTTATTTTCATATCACGTGTTCCACACATCACGTGCTTTTAAAATAAATTGGCATTGGGCAATATCACTAAACATCAAATTAATCTTGCCTACCCTTCTGAATGTTTAAACTACTTTTATCCACTCGCCATAATTATGTAGAAAAAAACCCAAACCACCTTATTCCTATACTACGTACAATATTATTTGAGTAAATTCTGTATGCTGGTACCCAATTTTATTATGCCCAACTTCAGAGCTTTGTAATATATTATGTGTTTTATTTCACCAAAAATAAAGACATTTCAATATTAGGTCAGGCACTTGAATAAATGGTGGCTTAATAATAGGTAAATACTATTTTGCCCATACCTTTTGTTTTAGAAAATCTTGTGACTAATGGCACATACCTATGGGCGGATGGGTAGGAGTGGGAGGGGATTGAGCAGGAGCTGTGGTAGCCACCCCAGGTGGCATGAATCTGCTATCTTAGTCTCATTAGCTCTGCTCATTAATAAACCCAACTTCTTCTCAACCCCACTCCCCTCCCTCATGTCCTCTCTACCAGCCAATCTTTCTAAGCAAAGGCATTTAAAACAAAAAAGCACGTGTCCTCTCTAAACATCTCCTTGTATCTTTTCTGATTGGCTCCAATACAGCTTCTGCATCTCATAAAGCAGAATAAAACACTCCCCTGGGCTGACAGTGTGGTCGGCAACTCTGACAGTGACTTTCACACAATGTGCAGTCACGTGAGATTCAGGTTCAGCTCACGTTCTCAGAGCATCTGGGATCTACGCTCGGCTCTGCCAAGTGACCTAGTGCATGACTCAGGCAAGTCACAGCCTTTCTGTGCTTTTGCTTCATCGTCCCAAATAAGTAAATAAAACAAAATAAAATAGGGCCGGTACATTCTCTTACATATGGTCAGAGTGGAGATTCACAAATACCCTGGGCTTTGTGGTCCTTTTAAGGAATGTACCAAACACATGCCACATGACAACAGTCTGTATTTTGACAGGGGGATGATGAACCGTTTGAACTCACCTGCGTAAGCTACCCAGCAGTCTTCCCAATTGGGCGAAGGGACCGCTTCAGTCAGAAATGCTAGGAGGAGAACCCAGGAAGGCACCACTGCAGCCTTTCCCCTTCTATCCACTGCCTGGCAGCAGACAGAGGGAAGAGAGAGACAGGCTGGGCTTTCACTATTTCGCTCAAATCTCCTGCCCAACAGCAGGAAATCATGGCCAAAGGAGGCCAGAGTGGCTTCTCTGTCAATGCCTGCATGGAGGCAGGAAAGCACTGCCCAAAGCTTCTTATCGGGTTATTAAAATTTGTAATTACAATGTCAGGCTGTGGGAGGAAGGATTTACAAGCCTACTCCTGTGGCTCTGAGGCATCAGTAGTGGGGTGCAGCCTCTGCTGGTCTGGGGACTGGGTAGAGAGGAACTGGTGCTTTACACAGGTGTGCAGGTGGTCTATTCTAAACCAATAGAAAGCAAGGAGCTTCTGGAAAAGGGCAATAACGTGCAATGTACATTTTCTTCTTCTAGTGCTGATGGTAGACTCATCCATGGTGAACCACATGATCTGAGAACAAACACTAACCCAAAAGTGAAAAGAGCCCTTGACTACATGTGAAACCTCTGAGAACGAGAAAGTCAGGGCTGAAACAGAGACATAAATTTTCCACTACCGTCTGGGAATGAATTAGAATTTCAAATCTCATTTACTACCACTAAGATACCACTGCCCAATACAGGCCCCGTGATCTAATGCATACCCAGATAGAAAAAAAAGCACACTCATGCATGTGACCAGGAGGGTGTGTGTGTATGTGTGCAAGTGTATACACACACACACACACACACACACACACACACACACACACCCTCATCCAGAAGTCAGCACACAAAGGGCACACGTGCTTAGAAACACACCCGAGTCAAGGTACAGATGGAAGGCAAGTTGCAGACTCCCAACAGGGCAGATAATTACAATCAAAGCATCAACTCACAGACTCTGAGGAGATTTTCTTCAAAAGCTCAGCCCCTGGGGTTCCAACGAGTCTTAAAATGAGCTTCAACTGATCAATATCTAAAGGTGGACTATAAAGGAAAATGTTGGGACAAAATAAAAATGAAAAACAAACAACAAATAAAACAAAACAAAATACCCCAATGACAAAAATGAAAAACCAAGCCAAAATGGTGAATCGTCTAAGGCTTCTGCAGGACGGTCACTTCAAGTAGGACATGCTCCTCCTGTACAAGGATTCAAAATGCTACCACACACACCCCATGGACATTCGTCTTGTGCATCTGTCCACATCCCCCATCAGTAAAGTGAAGCGACTGGAGCTGGGTACTGAGCTCAGAAACAGCAGGCGAAACACGAGAGCTTCCTCCGTCCAGATGCTCAGTCCACACCTACCTCTTCACCTTCCATCAAAACATCAGTAGCCAGTTAAGCCAAGAGCAGTGGTAAGCGGAGTGCTACAGGACAAAGCAGCAGAGCACAGGAGCCAGGGTATACCAGCCCCCCTGTAACTATCCCCCCGAGGCCTGACCTAGGAGCTTGTAATGTGGCAGGGCCTGTGCAGATCCCAGAGCCTAACCACTGAACATCCCTCTGGAATGCCTCTCCCTCTGCCCTGGCCACAGCAGGCAGAGAACTGTGGGTGACAGCCAGCAGAAGGCCTCACTCCCACACTGCACCTGGATGACCTCTAGGAGTGCCATAACGAAGCAGGACCAATGAGGTTTTAACCTTATAAAAACATGAAAAAAAACTCACATATCCCAAAAGTTCTAAATAATAGGCCACAGTGCCAAACCTTTATTCTGATAGCCAAGTCTTCAAGTTCCCTCAGAATGTATGTGCACATATTAATGAGAAGACAAAAACTCCCATTTGTTCTTACTGCTTTTAGCCTTGTCTGAAAAGAAAGTTAAAAGGAGGGGGATAAAATCTTATAAAATAGCTTTTAATAATCTCTGAAAATGTGAATAGTTTACCCATGTCTAACTGACATTCGAGGGGACAGGACGGGAGGATGACTACCTCTGATCCCTGCAGGTTTTGCAACTTCAGTCTCAGCTTAAACTTCACCTCCCCAGAGAGGCCTCTCCAATCCTCTATAAAGAAGCCCCCACTTCCATTATCGGTGTCAGCATGATGCTTGAAAACACCACAGTGCTCACCACAATCTTTAACCACTATTTGCTCACTGCCTGCCACCTCTACTGAACTGCAGCTCTCTGGGGGAAGGGGCCACTCCGCCGGCCCACCACTTATCTCCAGTGCTCAGCCTAACACCTGCAGCCTCTGGGCACTCAAAATATCTGCGGAGAAGGTAGAACAGGATGGAGAGAAGGAGGAAGGAAATACTCCTTCTTATGGTTATAGGTAAAAAGGCAATACAATGTAACTTAAAAATAATGGCTTCTGCAAGTCATAGTTGTTGCCTAAGTTACAGGAATTACTTATGCAATAATATCACTGGCATTTTGCCCTGTTTTTTGGTGTGTTTTTTTTCTTCCCCAGACATGAAATTGGCTTAATGTGGAAGCAAATTCTAGACAGGAGTCAGCAAACCCCAACCTGCTGCCTGATTTGAAAATGACATTTTATTGGAACACAGCCTTGCCTGTCCATTTATGTATTGTCTATGACTGCTTTCACTGGACACAACAGAAGCCATATGGTCCCCAAAGTCTAAAATATTTACTATCTGGCCCTTTAAGAAAAGGTTTGCAGAACCCCATCCTAGACCCAAAAAACTTATTTCTAGAAATTATAAACAAGTCCACTTAAACAAGTTACTTCTGAATTAAGAATAGAGAATTCTGTCATCTGCAAATGGCAGAAGTTAATGTGTTCTGGAGGTTAAATGTTCAGTACTTATTTCTTAGTTTATGAGAAAATTTTTAAAGCATACATTAATGAAGACAGAGCAGAGAAAAGAATGCATACCATCTTGCTCTAAAATAATCAAATTATGTAACAATAGAATACAGAATCCTTTCTGCTCATGTAAAATGATTCAGTTTGCATTCATTTAGTTTGCTCAAACTCTTCAGAAGTAAATTTAACTTAGGCCGCTACCCCAAAAGATAAAATATATTGCATATGAAAAAAACCCACTAGACTCCCTCAGCTCTCAAACAGGTAGTTTTATGATAAATTCATCAAAACTAACCTCTGGAAGTAACGCTGAGATTGGGTGTCTTGTTTTGGAGACTTCTGACTACTGAGAACGAGGCAGCTTCAAGCTCCCGAGGAGACAGAAGACTCCTGGGTGTGGGTTTCTCAACGCCCTCACTTCCCTCCACACACTGGAGGCTCACTGCAGCAATGAGGCGGGACCGTGTCCTTCTCCCACTTCCTCGCCTCACATTCATGGCCTCCCTGACTTGGCATCAGGCTTCTCTTCTGACTCTGCCTCAAACTACTATTCCTTAATGCACCCAATGCTTCAATTCACAACAAATGTTCCAGGCACGTCTAAGCTTTCAACTTCCTATTTACCCAAGTCACAAACAGGACTAGCCTCCATTCTCCCCTCCTACCAAGCCTTTTTTCTCTTACTCTTCAAAGCCCTGCTCAAATAACTCTGCCACGAAGTCTTCCTGGTTATCTGGACTTCAAATGAATCCCTGCTTCTTCTCGTTAACTTAGTAATACCTCTACTATAGTACTTTTTAAGTCACTCTGTCTTGTTTTATAATCAGAGAGTGAAAATTTGTTCAAATAATGCCTGTAACTCACCTTCCACTGAGTCTGACCATCTGGTTTGGGGGACAGCTATCATCTTATCCCAGCACCTTCCACAAAGTAGGCTCAGTAAATATGGGTAGACTTGAAAACATTTTCTATACTACACTTTTCAACTCAGTGCCACCCCTCTGCCTTGCCCTCAAAATCTAGAAGAACCAGACTCAGTATAAAGTCTCAACACAGAAAAATAATCAAGAAAAATTGCATCATCTAACGTGGAGCCTACCAAGTTCTCAAACATTCCATCTGAAGTGTTTACACCATAAAGAGATACAAATACTGCGCATGAGTGCGTGAGGGCTATGGACAAAGAGAGTTGGTAGAGCATGACAGTCAATACTTAGGAGATTAGTAAACACACAATACCAAAAACAATCTACTTAGCAGCTAAAAGCACTTGCATGAAGGAAGTCAAAGCATGCAAACCTCAAAGGACATCACCATAGGTTCTCCAAGAGCTGGCAAGTCCACTGAAACACAGGTCAGTCTTCAGCAGTACCAGCCACTGTAAGGCCACTACAATGTGTCCAGGCAGTTAAGGCCAGAAGGAGCTTCAAGTAGCTATATAAGCAAAGCAAAGCAAAATTTACCACATATGACAGTTATTTCCACAGCAAGCCATCCTTCTTCATAGGTTTAATCCCCCCTCCCCCGACCGGTGTTATTTTTACTGTTAGTTAAAAATATATTTTAATTATAATGACCACATTGTCAAAATTTAAACCATAAATTTGCTGATACTTCCTAAAACATAGATACAAATATGACTTCAGCCTATGATTACTCTTTAGGTCCTTTGTAACAAAAGTGAAAGGAAACTAGAAGGAATAGGTGAGGGAAAAACCTAAGGATAATGGGGGAACTAGAGGGAAAGTAAGAAGGATGTTTAGTCAGTTCTAAGTGTGCTAGGCATTTTCTAGAAACCTCCACAGATTGAAGAATTGAAGATGAATAAAAGAACTAGTTGCAGGGCCTACCTGCAACCACTACTGCTTGTGAGCAGCAGTTTTCAATTAAAAAAAAAAAGTCTATATGGGGCAAAGTTAGAACATTGGTCTTTGGAGAGTGGGAAATCCTCATGGTGACAGACAGGATGGGCCAAAATGAGCCCTAGGCAACTTGATTGATTCTCTTCTTGGTCAACAAAATAGTTGTTTCACTGTTATACAAAGAAAATTCCTTTATTTATTAATATATATTTTTATTGATTTCAGAGAGGAAGGGAGAGGGAAAGAGAGATAGAAACATCAATGATGAGAGAGAATCATGGATCGGCTGCCTCCTGCATGCCCCCCACCAGGGATCGAGCCCACAACCCAGGCATGTGCCCTAACTGGGAATCGAACCGATGACCTTTTGGTTCATAGGTTGACGCTTAACCACTGAGCCACGCCAGCTGGGCTATTTATTGTCTTTTTTATGTCTGAAGTATTTCATAAAGTGTCGGAAAAAAGAGATGAAATGAATAGAGTAAGGAGTAAATTTAATACACTAGGGAAAATCACATGGAGCAGAGCAGCAAGCTGATGGCAAGTGGAGTATAACTCAACAGCCCCATTACCCTCCAGTTAATGTCATAAGGGAACCATTTCTATTAAAATACAAAAAGGAGAATAAAGTTTTATACATGGGGAAATTCACCTAGGGAAGGAAAACAGCAGTAAACCTAGGCTGTGCCCCTGGAAGAGAACGCAGTATGTGATGTGTAACAGGGCTATGAATCTCATTTTCTCCTTCCTCAGGCTGCAGACTCAAGCGTCAGTAATAACATTTTCTAACTATACTATACTTGAAGAGACATTCTGGATCCTCACTTTCTTCTAGTGTAAAGTACTGTCAGCTGTGTCCACTTGATGTACCCAGTCAACTAGACTCATAAGGAAGGGCTTCATTCTTTAAAGAAAATTACAATTCTATTTTGAGTTAGTTGGAAGGGTTCTGCAAAGTCACAAATGAGAATAATTTCTAACCTAGCAATATGTAATTAGCTTTAAGACAAAAATTAATAATTCTTTTATCTTAAGGAAAGCTCCAAAGATTATTTCAACAACCAGTACCAAAGGAATCTCTCAAAAAAAAGACTGATCACAAAAAATGAAAAGGTGAAATGGAAAGATTTGCAGAGATCTAAAACTGCACAATACAATACAATACCAGTAATATCATGTGATTAAATTTAAATGTGATCTAAATAAAGTCTAATGAAATTTAAAATTCAGATCAGATAAAAACACTCATAAAATTATAAATAGCCCTGGCCAGTGTGGCTCGGTTCGTTGGAGCATTGTCCCCAACACCAAAAGGTCACTGGTTCGATTCCCAGTCAGGGCACATACCTAGGTTTCTAGTTCAATTCCCGGTGGAGGTGAAAGGGTAAGGGGGTGGGAGGATGCGCACAGGAGGCAAGCGATCACACGTTGATGTTTCTCTCTCTCCTCTTTCCCCTCTCTCTAAAATCAGTAAAACATTTCCTAGGGTGAGGATTACAACAAAACAAAACAAAACAAAACAAAAAACCACAAATACAAAAACTATGAATAGACGCTTCCCTGACATGAAGAAAAGCATTCATGAAAAATGCACAGCTAAAATCATACTCAGTGGTGAAAGACTAAAAGTTTTCCCACTAAGATAAGAAGAGGACAAGGATGCCCACTTTCACCACTGCTATTCAATACTATATTTGGAAGTTCTAGCCAGAGCCAGTTGATAAGAGGGGAAAAAGGCATGTAAATTGGAATTGAAGAAGTAAAACTATCTCTTCACAGATGACACGGAAGATACTGAAGCATCCACAAGAAAGCTACTAGAGCTAATAAACAAACAGAGCAAAACCGCAAGTTACAAGAGCAACAAACAAAAATCGGTTGTGTTTCTATATACCAACAATGAAGAAAGTGAAAAGGAAATAAAGCATTCCATGTGCAATAGCATCTAAAAGAATAAATTACCTAAGATTAAATTTAACCAAGGAGGTGGAAGATTTGTCCACTAAAATCATAAAACACATTGGCCCTGAATCAAGGCCAGCAGTTTGCTGAAGCTGCTGGTTTCAAGCAGGAGCCTAAAGAAATGTCTTTCTATGGTCTGTTGGCCATTTCAGAACTTAGGAAATGTAATGGTCAGTTCATTAGAAGGAAACATCTGAGAGAGAGAGAAAAAAAGGGGGGAAAATTATAAAAATCACTGAAAGAAATTAAAGATCTACATAAATGGAAAGACCTCACCTGTTCCTGGAAAAGAATACTTAATATTGTTAAGATGTCAATATTACCAAAAGTGATCTAAAAATTCAATGCAATCTCTATAAAAATTGCAACAGCTTTTTTGCAGAAGTGGAAAAACACACCCTCAAATTCATATAGAATTATAAGGAAGCCCAAAGAGCCAAAAAAAAAAAAAGTCTTAAAAATCAGAACAAGGTTGCATGACTTACACTTCCTGATTTTAAAGCTTACTGTAAAACTACAGTAATCAAAACAGTATGGTACTGCTATAAAGATAATATACAGACCAATGGCATAAAATTGATCATTGACAGGCATGCCAAGCCCATTCAATGGGGGAAAGGATAGTCTCTTCAACAAATGGTGCTGGGAACAACTGAATTTCCACTTGCAAAAGATAAAACTGGACCCCTAACCTCACGTCATATAGAAAATTAACTCAACATGGATCCAAGACCCAAGTATAACAGATAAACCCATAAAACTCTTAGTAGAAAATAGTAAATCTTCATGACCTTAAATCTGGTCATAAAAGATGGCACCAAAAACATGAGCAACAAAAGAAAAAAAATAGATAAATTGTAGCTTTATCAAAATGAAAACTTCTCTGCATCAAAGGACAATATTGAGAAAGTGAATAGCCCTGGCTGGCGTGGCTCAGTTGGCTGCAGCGTCATCCCCATGCACCAAAAGGTTGTGGGTTTGATCCCTGGTCGGGGTGAATATGGGAGGCAACTGATAGATCTGATGTTTCTCTCTCTCCCTCTCTGTCTCTCTCTCTGTCTCTCTCTCTCTCTCAAAATCAATAAACAGATCCTCAGGTGAGGATTAAAAATAAATAAACTGAACAGGCAGTCCACAGAATGGGAGAAAATATTAGCAAATCATATATCTAATGAAGGTTTACTATTCAGAATAGATAAAGAACTCCTAAAATTCAACATCAAAAAGACAACCCAATTAAAAAATGGGTAAAGGATTTGATATACTAGTATATTTCTCAAAAAAGATATATATACACACAAATGGACAGTAAACACAGGAGAAACTACTCAACATTATTAGTCATTAGGGAAATGCAAACCAAAACCACATAGAGATAACACTTCATACCTACTGGGATGACTATACTAGTAAGGAAGGGAGGGAGAAAGAAAGAGAGAGAGAGAAGGAAAACAATATAATTGAGTATTGGTGAAGATAAGATGTGGAGAAATTGTTCATACATCACTGGTGGGCTATAAAATAGTGCAGCTGCTGTGGAAAACAGTTTGGCAGTTCCTAAAAAAACTAAACACAGAATTACCATATGACCCAACAAGTCCATTTCTATGTATATTCCCAAAAGAATTAAAAGTGGGGACTCAAACAGGTACTTGCACGCCAATGTTCACTGCAGTACCATTCACAATAGCTGAAAGGGTAGAAACCACCTGTGCCTATGAACAGATGAACGGATTAAACAAAATGTGATCTCCTATATAATAAAAGCCTAATATTCTAAGTGTCCAACCAGTCGCTATGATGTGCACTGACCACCAGGGGGCAGACGCTCCAACCGGTAGGTTAGCTTGCTGCTGGGGTCCGACTGATTGGGATTTGGGATTGAGACGGGCTGGACACGCCCAGGAACCCTTCTGTGGTCCCTTCCTGGCTGGCCAACCTCCTATGGTCCCTCCCCAGCCAGCTGGCCCTGATCAGGACTGGGCGAGAAGGGCCGGACACACCCCAGAACCCTCCCTCGATCCCTCCCCGGCCCCGACTGTGCACTGGTGGGGTCCCACAGCCTTGCCTGCACCCTCTCACAATCTGGGACCCCTTGGGGGATGTCAGAGGGCCGGTTTCGGCCCGATCCCTGCAAGCCAGGTCAAGGGACCCCACCGGTGCACGAATCTGTGCACTGAGCCTCTAGTATACAAATAATGGACTAGTATTTAGCCATAAAATGGAACAAATTTCTATATAGTCTAGAACTGGATGAAACTTGAAAACATGCCAAGTGAAATAATCCAAACACAAAAGGACAGATACAGTGTGGATTCCACTTATATGAAATACCTAGAATAAACAAATTCATAGAGATGGAAACTAGAAGTGAGGTAACCAAAGGCTGCGAGAGGGAGGAATGGGTACAGAGTTTCTGTTTGGTGTGATGATGTGTTCTGGAACTAGAGAATGGTGATAGTTATATAACTTTGTGAGTATAATTAGCACCACTGCATTGTATACTTAAAAATGGTCATGATAGTAAATTTTATGTTATGCTTATTTTTACCACAAAAAAAGTGTAATTGGTAAATTTTTATGTTAATACATTTTACTACAAATATATTTTTAATTTAGGGTCCTCAGTCACACTAGTCACATTTTAAGCGCTCACTAGCCAGATGTGGCTGGTGGCTACCAATCACCACACTGGAAAGGAAGATACAAAACATTTGCAACACCACAGTAATACTTAGTTCTTATCTAAAGCTAAAACCACCAGTTCCAAATGCAAGACGTACTCAACACCAGCTGCACACAAGAATCAAGCGGGACTTCACTCTTGCAAGGCCTGGGCACTCACCACACCAACGAAGTGGAGTCTGCAGGGTGCCCAGGCCTCGGGAGGTTTGTAAAGCTCCCCAAAGTATTCACAAGGGGCGCTAAGAACCACTGTGCTAGAACAGAAGCAACCGTACACTTCATGCAAGAAAAAATAACAGAAATCACTTCCCTCTCTCCTTGTCAGGCAACCAAAGCTACATCCACAGAGACACAACTGACAAGATATATGTTACAAACACAAATCTTCTGAATTTGATCTGCCTCAAAAAGAGCCAAGTAGAAAACAGTGCATTACTAAAATAAGAATTGTGAAATAAATTCACATGTATTAAAAAAAGACTCACCTAATAAAGAGTTTGAATGCTAGGTTTTCTGTCTAAAGTTCAGAGGAGGAAAGAAGTATGCACACAAGGGAAGGAGTCTTAGAAGCTGCAAGTCAGCATTCTAAAAGGGCCGAGCATCAGGGAGTCGGCAGCGTCTCCGAGGTGAGCCACAGGCCACAACTGCTTAGAAACCTTTCTACTAGCAGCCTGCCAAGCGGATCCATCCTTTACTACCTGCCATAAATTTAAATAAAGCAAAAAGTCTTGCTTTAGTGATTCATAGGTAGACAACAGAGTGCAAAGATGAAGGGAGAAACTGTTTCCCAATGATCATTAATGAAGAAGATGGCTAACGTTTCCTGGCAGGCTCTGTGCTAAGCAGTTCCCAGGTATGTATTACCTCACTGAATTCTCATAGCACCGTGTGAGGTACTGGTATGTACTATTATCAGCATTTTATAGTTCAGGAACCCGAGAGACAGAAAAAGGGGAACGGCCCAAAGTCACACAGCTGGAGTAAAAGAGCTCCCAGGGAAACCCAGAAGTCTGACTCCAGAACAGTGCTCTCTCCCCTGCCGGTATGCGTGCAGGTGTCAGTGTCTCCTGAAGGCAGATGGAGAGACAGAGAGAGGGGCGGGACTCTGAGCTGTGTACCTGAGGAAAAGGAGAAATACAAATGTTCCCCAATTAGCTTGGGCTGTAATGTTGACCTCAAATTTCTAAGAAACAGATACAAGGTGAATGAAGCACAGACAAAGGAGAAACACAGGTATTAAACTAACTTC
Source organism: Myotis brandtii (assembly GCF_000412655.1). Lineage (NCBI taxonomy): Eukaryota > Metazoa > Chordata > Mammalia > Chiroptera > Vespertilionidae > Myotis > Myotis brandtii. Next base: position 595,974 of record NW_005370687.1, read on the forward strand.
AAATCTGGAGATGAGGAGCCATAAGTGAACTAAACAGAAGGAGGCTGAGCCCTATCGATCCAGTGAGACACAGGAAAATACAGCTTCCCCGAGGGTCACCAGGAAAGTACATTTCCTCTGGAAGGAGACAGTTAGAACATGTGGACAGATAACATGAACATCGGTCACCATAGAAGCATATCCCAAACTCTACGCAAGTAAACTGACATTCTGGTTTATAAACCACAGTTGGCATAAGTGAGGGGACAAACTGCTTCCAGGTCACAGGTGACTGAAGCCGGTGAATGCACGCCTCCGGAGGCCACCTAACCCCCCCGAAGGCTAGTCCCATGAAGTCTACAAACATCTTCCACCCTAATTTCTAGAAATATTATTTCAACATTCTTTCTCACAAACATCTTCACCCCGTGGAACCAATGGGAGTTCCAACAAAGCACATTTTGATGCTAATACTAAACTGTGAAGCAGGCATGCAGCAGACAGGAAAGGGCTAAAATAAAGAAGCCATGATAAATCACAAACTAGACAGTAAGTCTGGAAGTGAATTAAGGTTTGACTACTATCTGGGATAAAAATTAAGTTGTGCTGAAAAAAAAAAAAGGCACACAACAGGGTGACCTTACTACTTCTTCTTTTATTATTTGTTATTAAACAAACATAACAAGTAGGTATATCATTACAGAGACCAAAAAAAAAAGGGATAGCCTTTTTAATATGTAGACCAAACATAAAGAGACACCCCTGATTTATAAATTGGGTATTTGTGTTTGTACAAGCAGACTAATACCCTCAGGTCGCCGAATACGAATATAATCTTAAACTCACTGCAAAATGATGACATATGACAGCTTTAAAGGGTTTTCCAGCTGATGAGGAATTTTTCCAACTCACAAAAGTAAACCGAAGCCTCTTCTTGCCAAGGGGCAGATCTCATGTGCATATCTGGACTATAAAAGCAAGTATCTGAGAACCTTCCCTAGAGACAGGTAAAAGCCATATACTCCCACAGACACTGGGATACAATTAAAAAACAAGAACCCAAACTTTCAAAGGATACGGTCTGTACCAGGAAACAATGTTCTTCCAGTCAGCAGCTCGGCCATTATGCATCCCACCGACCAAATATCAACTGGAAAGTTAAAGAGAAGTAACAGTGCATACAATGTCACTATTATCATACTTGGCTCCCAATGAAACTGTAACTAAGGGCGAAACACACGAATATTTAAGGCATCTGGTTTAAACAATCATACTCCTTTTTACAGAAATAAGTAAGTTTATTAAGACCTGCACCCCAGTAAAGGGCTTCATAGGTAGGATAAGGCCAGACATAATTACGGCAAGAGAAATAAGCTGTGTACAAAGGAGCAAAAGTTTCTTCTTGGTAGAAATCGTAGATTCTCCCAATACTGAGAGGCTAAGATTACTAACCATTGTCTTCAGGTAGAAATACTCAGAGAATAAGCTGAAAATCTAAATAAATAAAAACTCAATTGCTAAATCACAAAATTTGAAAACTATGTATTAAAAATCCCACTTTATCTGAGCTACTGAAATATTTCCTATTTGTGGACTTTAAAAGGATCACTGAGGGAAGAAAAGATGTTTCCTCCTATTCCCACTATCTCTACTTCTGAGAATCCCAAATAAACCCAAAATGGCATTAATAGGCCCTAAATAACCAATGTAAGCAATACCTGTCTGGTTGTAATGCATCCAGTTTAGCATGATCTCAGGAGCCCTGTACCACCTGGTGGCCACATAGCCTGTCATTTCATCATCTGTGTGTCGGGCCAGGCCGAAATCCAAGATCTAAGGGAAAGAAGAGAAATCAGGTGCTGAAAGAGTCAACCTCCTAAGACTTGTAAAGCAAGATGAAAAAATCCTATAAAAAGGGAGAACAAAATAGTACTTTCATAAACATACATCCTGGTCTATATTTAGAATGCATGAGAAACACAGCAAGTACTTTGAAAAATGAAATTACAAAAAGCAAAATAAGAATGCCACTGCTAGGTATTTACCCAAGAGCAAGGAAAAGAAACATTCACACAAAAGCTAACACATGAATGTTCAGAATTGAAACAAATGTCCACTGGTGGATGGATGGATGGATGGATAAACAAATTGTGGTATATTCAGAAAGTGGATACTGCTCAGTGATAAAAGAAAAAAAAGGAATGAACTATTGAAACACGCACTACAAATTAATCTCAAAAATATTATATACTAAGCAAAAATCAGACACACACACACAAATACTGTATGATTCTATTTGCATGAAACTCCAGAAAAGATAAATCTTCCTGTAGTATCAGAAAGCAGGTCGGCCGTTGTCTGTAGCCAGGATTAGGGGCAGAAGGGTGAGGATCGGCTAGGAAGGGGCACAGGGAACTTTCTGAGGTGATGGAAATGTTCTTTATCATAACTGAGTTGGTGTTTACATGGATATATAAATTTGTCAAATGTACTCTTAAAAGGATGCATTTTACTGTATGTAAATTATGTTTTAAAAATTTGAGTAAAAGATGAAATGAAACCTGAAACTAATACAATACTGTATGTCAACTTTAATTGAAAAATTAAAAAATATATATTAAAAAAAGAAATGAAACAAAAAAATTCCAGAGCTGCTTGTTCTTTATAGATAATTTATTTATCTTATTTGAACTATTTTGAATGAAAAGGCTTCTGCCATTTTTTCAATTTAATCTAATAATTATCTCTTCAGGACTGCTTACTTGATATTCAGACTATAATTTTCCTTTATTATAACTAATATATTAAATTTCAAATTTAACTTTTAGAATGAAAACAAGATACCCGACACCACCTTCAATGTCATTTAAAACTAAAGCTGCCAGGCTGGCGTAGCTCTGTGGTTGAGCGTCGACTTATGAACCAGGAGGTCACGGTTCGATTTCCAGTCAAGGCACATACTGGGTTGCTAGCTCAATCCCTGGTGTGGGGCGTGCAGGAGGCAGCCAATCAATGATTCTCTCTCATCATTGATGTTTCTATCTTTCTCCCTCTCTAAAATCAATAAAAATATATTAAAAAACACACACACACAAACGAAAGCTTACTAAATCTATGGTTTAAATATCAAAGTTTGATATTCTTGAGGACAAAATGACTTTCCAGATATAAAGTTATGGCTTATATAACCAACCATTCCCTGTATAAATGTGCCTGGTTTATCAAACCCGTAATTACAAAGTGAAACAATTATTTCCCACCGTCTCTTCGCCTTACCTTCAGCTCACAGTCCTCATTCACAGCTAGATTACTAGGCTTCAGGTCCTAGGAGGAAGGACAGAGAGGACAGGAACAGCTTTATGGTGCACGGTGAATTCTCTCCTTAGATCCTAACATAAAATTAAGACTTCACCCAGCCATAAACAGACAATTTCCATTCTGTAGTCACTATCTAGTCCTAATTAGCCTTAAATTGGTAAAAACTATACATCTTTTTAAAATCAATTTAAACTTAGAGTAAAGTTACAGTTAATCAATGATCCTGGCTAAATGACAGTCTCCCTCCAGCCCCCCCTGCCACCAGTTCCCCAAAATAATTTAATAAAAAACACAAGACATACCCTGTGAATGATGTCAGCTGAATGTATATACTGTGAAATAGAAAAGAGTCAGTTAAATAAGAAGTCATTGCCAACCTCCCACTGTCACCTTATATGACTTATTTGAAGTACATTTTCAGGAAACAGTAAGAACTGCTAGTATAAACCATGGGATTAGAAATCAGAACAAGTAATTATTAGTAGTCTATGCATTTATCATAACTATGATTTCCACACCATGAACTCGACTCCAAGCTGAAGTAATGAGTGAAACAGTTCTTGCAATCTATTTTCCAGTTGGTTCTCTATAGCTCAATGAAGATTCGAAGCAGCTAAATATCAAAAGTGATTTAATTTAAACACTGTTTATCTGCCCCCTCACAAATAAGTAGCCTCCTTAAGGATCTTTTTAAAGTTTCAACATGACTCTGACCAGATATTAGATTATATCAAGAAATTATTATTACTGTTTAGGTGTAATAATGAGGAGTCCTCCACTCTCAGACATGCATTCTGAAGTATCTATGGGTGAAATGAGATGATGTCTAGACTTGCCTTACAATAATCCAGGGCTTGGGGACTACAGGAGAAACAAGATTGGCCATATGCTGGTAATTGTGGTCATTGAGTAAACACAGGCTTCGTAACTCTATGATTGTACTAGTGATTTGGGAGTGTTCTAAATGTTTCACAAGACAAGTTTTTTTTGTCTCTCTCCCCCTAACCCCCTTAAGTCCTAAATAGAAGAGAGAGAGAAGAGAGAGAATTTCATGTCTCAAAAGTATTACTAGTGCTGTCTGTACCTTGAGACCTCGGAGAATCTGGTAGATAAGGAACTGAACATGGTCATCCGTAAGCTTCTGACATTTCACAATGTTGTTCAGATCTGCCCCCATGAGATGGGTCACCAGATACCTAGAAATTAATGGAGAGTTACACAATAATCCAGAAACCTTAAGGAAGTTCTTACCTTTTTAAGAAAAAGCCTCCCAAGGAAGTACCACAGTGATACCTAACAGCTTAGTAACTTCTCACAGGGACTCATTTTTAATACTACTATTTTAACTTTATCTCCTGTCATCTATTTTTCTAAAAACTTTATACTCATTCCTAATTGACATATCTTTTCCTAGGTTCTCTAAAGAAGAAAAATGGATATTAGAATGATATCTGTTTGTATCACTTTTCTTTAAAAATGTTATTATTGCATGAGAAATGTACAATACTAGTATAACTAAATGCCTGGCTATAATAAGTATCTTGTATTTTAAATCCACCATTACAGCTCTAGCTGGTTTGGCTCAGTGGATAGAGTGTTGGCCTGCAGACTGAAGGGCCCCAGGTTCAATTCCGGTCAAGGGCACATGCTTAGGTTGTGGACTCGACCCCCTTTGGGGGGTGTGTGCAGTGGTTTTCTCTCATCATTGATGTTTCTATCTCTCCCTCTCCCTTCCTCTCTGAAATCAATAAAAATATAAAAAAATTAAAAATAAATCCATCATTGCATTTTCACCTCACTCCAAGTTGTAGGTTCTAAAAAAATAGGAGTATCTTTAAATTTTCAAATTATAACAACATTTTTCAGAAATGACTGGTTTAAGAATACTGTTCACTCATGGTATTCCTGCATTTACTTTAAAGAAAGGAGGAACACATTTTATCTGTAAGCAAGATGAGGCATTCCAGAACGACTCCTCACAGGTGTGGTGCTGGTAATTAATCCTATTATTACACAGTAAGATGAGGAAATGATTACATTCAAGTCCAACAGGTCTGCCACAGATATTTTACATGCAATGCCTTACCTACTCATTATTGTATTACAAGGGGAGGGGAACGTAAAAACCACATCAATACTAAAGAGGCTGAATTTTTAAAAAATAGGTTTATCTACTGTGTATGAACTTAACCTATTCCTGAGGCTGAATAATAATGTAGATTAGTTCAGCTTTAAAGAATGCTGATTGCATTGCATTTCTTTCTTTTTAAAAAATAAATTTGGAGGGAAAGAAACCAGGCCAGTAAATTTAAGTCTACTATAATGCATTATATGAATAAATATGTGTATAACCTCTCTTCACACACACACACACACACACACACACACACACACACCATTATATTTATTAATTTCTTTCCTCAAAGGGGAATGGAAATTTTTTGTTTCCTAATTCCCTATTGGGCTGCTATGGTCAGTTCCCAATTGCACCAAGATCAAAAGGAGTTAGCCTAGATGTATGTGACCTAAGGTAAGATTTTTAGCATTTCATATTTTTAAAAGTTGCACATTTAAATTGCCTTTGAGGAAAGGTTGCACTCTAAAGGTAACATGAAGTATAAATTAGGCTTTTTGTGCCCTAGCTGGTTTGGCTCAGTGGATAGAGCATCAGCCTGTGGACCAAAGGGTTCTGGGTTTGATTCCGGTCAAGGGCATGTACCTTGGTTGCATGCTCCTTCCTGGCCCGGGCCCTGGTGGGGTTGGTACAGGAGGCAACCAATCGATGTGTTCCTCTCACATCGATGTTTCTCTCTGTCTTTCCCTCTCTCTTCCACTCTCTCTAAAAATCAATGTAAAAATATCCTTGAGTGAGGATTAACAAAACAAACAAACCAAAAAAATTGGGCTTTTTGAATTTTTTTCATAAAGATAGTTCTTATTTAAGAGATGTTCCAAGCCCAGCATAGCATAGCTAAAGGCAGGTAGTGCTTACTCTGCACCAGGCACTATTCATTACACCCATGTCTCATGCACTCTTTCTACTACTCTGTGAAGTAAGTCCCATTAGCAGTCCCATTTCATAGATGAGGAAACAGAGACAGAACAAGAAAATACAACTTGCCCAAGGTTAAAAGAGTGGAAATGTCAGGGGTTGCATTCAAAACTATTTGACTGCAGAGACTGTGATCTTAATCACAGCACATACTGCCTCTGAATTCTTCCAGCTGACAAAAAATTTAAGTCAAGAGAATGATCTTTTTAAAATATTTTATAAATGTCACAATAACCAGGGAACTAGTATCTCCTGATAATTTTCTTATCAATTCTCAATATTTATTATCAAAGTTAATCTTTAATGAAAAAGAAAGCTGGCAAAGCAGCAACGAATATTCTATCCTAATCAGTCACTGTATTTTTTTTAAACCCAAAATTGACACATAATCTGACAAATATGATAAAACTGTGAATAACTGGTTAATATTTTGTAATCAGAACTTCTCCCCCAAAACCTGGGCAGATGGCTGCAATATCCGTAACACCAATTATGACAAATTGCAAGGCTCAGGTGAGGAAGAGAGATTCTATTTCTGTCTTTTAAGACTGCTTTGCAAATAATTCTATTTTATGACATCAAGTAGTAAGAGGATTATTCTCTCACCAATTAAAAACAATTTTAAGGAGAAAAGTTAAACAATGTTTTGGATGATTCTACCTAGAATCTGCCTTAATTTGTCTTGAAATAAAACCTAAAAGTCTTAACCCTCTAACATGTCTGCTAGTTCACAAAAGTGTTAAGCAGTAGTATTACCAATGCAACCACAGTAATTTCAAGCATAACTATTGTGTTTTAATGATTACCAGTGACAAGGAATCCTATACAGCCAGGAGACCCCTGACTGCAAAGCTTGAGAGAGAGAGAGATCATATTTTTAGTTAAATATTCCACCAGCATGTAATTTTCTTCAAGCCTCCTCCCCATCAGAGACCACATCCATTTTATCACGAAAATTTCCAGATGGAGGGTGAGACCGTACACTACGTAAGTATTTAAGACCAGTCTATACAGTAACAACTACCAAGCACTGCTGCTAGGCTGCAACTAAATCAACTGAAAAGCATTATTCCTGGCAGAAGTGTCTTGCAAGAATTAACAAAATCATTGTATGTTGTTTCCATGAAGCTCAAAGACTAATTCATGACAACCAATTGTCCAGTTCCAACTCATCACATATAGAAAGGTTTCCAAAATGAATCTTTCAATAGTAGCCAAAAGCAAGCATCATGCCAACTTGTAAAAGTAGTGAACCAGGGAGTGGGAGGAAATGGTAGATGAACACATTTTAAACAAGTCAATTCCAAAAGGAGCATTACTAGGTAGCCCAGCTTCTATAGCATTTGTCTCTGGAAAGCAAATGTAATTACATCTTTTTAAAGGCTGTGCTCATGACAGTGTTCATAACATCTCAAATAAATTAAAGGTCTGACTTGAGAACAGCTGGACAGCTCTATACCTAGTTCTCCCATCTTTAAAAAGGAGGTAAATGAGTAGGACTTTATTAGGCTAAAGGCGGAAAAGGTTATTTCATGGGGTGATACAAATTTTGTTTTTCACTTTTCTTGTGAAAATGGCCTCCTTTAAATTTAATCAAACTATAAACAGTATAAACCACCATTTCTTAAAGTGATTCATACTAACATGTACTGTACCGGCAAGAAGGCAAATGTCTACAATAAGTGATTTTCAGTACCGTAGACAGCCTTATTCTAGAACTTCAGTTATTAGGCACTTTTGGGTAACACCCAATTGTCAAGATTCCTACCCTACCACCTTTATTTTTAAGGCATAATAGTCAGAAAGAACCTATGTAGGAAAAAACTTTTACATCTACAGATTGGCATCTTTCCTACTGCCAGCCCTAATTGATAAAGCACAATTATGAAAAGGCAAAAAACACTTCCATATTTAAAGAAACTATTTAAAATAATCACAGGGATTGACAATCGCAAGCCTCTGAAATACGTTCAATGATCCTTGGGACTTATTACAGTCTGTTCTCAACACAGCAGACAATAATTCTTTAAAAATAAAAATCACATCATGTCCCTCCTCCCATCAAAAGGCAAAAATCCCTTCAACTGCATATAAAGCCCTACATAATCCAGTAGGCCGTCCCAATGATCACTCTCACTTCATCACCTACTTCTCTCCCTTGCTCTCACTCAGCTCCACACCAGCTAGTCTTACTCCAGCCACACAGGCCCCTGCTGCAATTCCAACACATCACGCAGCCTCCGCCACAGAGCCTTCCACTGGCGGTTCCTTCTGCCTGGGATGCTCTCCCACCAGACACCCATGAGTCTAATTCTTCTACTCCTTCAAAGAAGAAATAAGTACAACTTTGGTTCAGTGGGTATGCTTAAGTTGGTAGGCTTTCAAAAGGATAAAGGAGCCAAAGGCACTACAATGGATAAAACTTAACCTTTCAAATAGACACTAGCCTTAAATAAGGTCTTTTCACATAGGAATAATCCAGTTCCATAATGCCTGATTAAGCCAAAATACAGCATTTGCCTAGGTCAGCAAATCATTAATTTCTTTGTTAAATAAATCCATCTTCATTGTACCTAAAATTTTGGGATATAGCTCAGACCTGATTCGAATGTTTTCCAAAGTAATTCACAAACACATTACTTCAGCATTTCTTCCACATATAGGCAGAATATCAAAACCATCATTCTGAGGACAATGAAAATACAGTGTACATCAAAATAATATGTTGTTATACGTTTGTACAAATCCATGGAATGTACAATACCAAGAGTGAACCCTGAGGTAAACTATGGACTTTGGGTGATTATGATGTGTCAATGTAGGTTCAGCCTTGGTAAAAAAAAAAAATACACCACTCTGGGAGGGGGTGTGCTAATTCCGTAGTGGGAAAGCTGCAATGGAGTGCTTGTACGTTACAAAAATACCTGCTGGAATCTATCTTGCACTCACACCTGTGCACTCATGTGTCTTGCATTCACACATATATAACCTGGGCACATGAGGGCACGAATGCCCCATGGAGTAACCTTGCCAGTGGGTAAATGCTCTCCATCTCAGGTGCCCTCTGTATAGCTTCCTAGAAGATCCTGGCAGTGTTTAGCCCACCAGCCCACAATGATGAGCAACTTAATAACATATCCTTGTAGCAGCGTTCTCTCTTTCCCTGTCTCATTTTCCCTAGCCCCCACTACTAAAATAATAGAGATGGTCACAAAACTGGGAGAATCAGAACTATTCAACAGCTTTCTCAATATGTGAGGCCCACCCCTTGTCCCAGTGCAGAAATGCAATGCTTCAGGGTCAGCATGCAGTCCTAGTACCAGTTCCCACACACGGGTGGGATAAAAGAGAAGGAAGAACCTATGTGGAACCAAGGGGCCATTACTTATCTTTATGTAAATGTAATCATGTAAAGTGTCCCTTTAAAAGCTGGGGCAGATAAGTTCAGAACAAAAATCATAGTCCAAACTCCCTATACTCTTTTCCATTGAACATTTGCAAGGACTCACCACCGACTCTCCAAATAGAGTACAATATGATTGAAATGATGAAAATACATTCACTACCCATAATACACTCTTCTGTATCTATCCCACCCCCCAGGGGAACTGGACGATAGAATTAAAGACTCTTTTGAAGTCTGTATACTGCTAAATGGCTCAGGAATAGACACGGGCTGCTAGTTTTCATCTTCCAGCTGAGGAAGACAAATGCACAAGTTTTACTCACACATCATTGAATTCCTCCAGAGACCTTGCCGGTGTAAAAACATCCAACAGACCAATCACCTGTAAGAAAACATAAAAATCAAACAGTCAATAAATACTGAACTTAGTACAGCACCCATCAGGTCTATGACTACGAACTGATTCTAAATCCCGCTGAGTTCAATAACATCACAATATTATATATACACTGTGTAACACATTTTCTACCAAAATTATGCTTTTGTTTTTACTTATTAATATTACCTCTCATAAAAATCTAGTTTACTATTAAAAATATTCAACTCCCTAGGATTTAGTCATATATAGCTACTAGTTTATCAGGGAGCAAAAAGGTTTAGGGCTCTTGACTTAACATGCACTAATAGTCTAAGAAACAGAAACAAGTCACACTTCTACAATTGTTATTACAGTATCATTTTTCTTTCAAAAATGCATTATTATTCCATGAAAAAGATACCAATATATTTAAGGATTTTAGTCTTATCCAATTGTCCTCCATAAGTGAGGCCAACTTACATTCTCACCAACAGTGTATCCATGATCTTATCAGTATGTGTCCACAGCTCTCAACAGTGCTTTACATTTAAGTGAAATCATTTTCTTTTTCCTTCTCCATCTAAATCACAATTGTTCTCCTTGAGTTTGATATACTCCTGCCTTAAAATCTCTGGTCTTTTGATTACTCTCTCCCCTGTACCCACTTGTATTTTAGGTAACTGAGAGCTAGAAGCCAATATTATCCACCTATTCCAACATTACTAATCATTGGTTCCTTTTATGAGATGCCCCATCTCCTCAATACAAGAAAAGATTAAAACAACCAAAATACAGAACAACCATCATTCAGAACCGCCTTTAAAACAACCAAAATACCATCATTCAGAACCGCCTGAAATCTAGCTGAATGGAAGTCCTACAACTAGAGAAGTCAAGAAGAAGCACATGGATACTGGTAGGAGAGGTGCAGGAGGAACGGGCTGGCCCAACACTGACACGTGGCATTGCAAGAAGAAGCACATGGAGACTGGTAGGAGAGGTGCATGAGGAACGGGCTGGCCCAACACTGACACGTGGCATTGTTTTCAATAGGGAGGGATATCTCGGCTGCAGAGGCCTCCTGTGAGAAGCAAGGGGTCCCAGCCCCACACCAGACCCCAGCCCAGGATTCCAGAGCTGGGAAGAGAAGCCACAGACTTTGGCTTATAAAAACCAGCGGGGATTGTGGCTGAGGACACGGAGGCTGCTGGAGACCCAGCAGGTCCTCTTAAAGGGCAGGTGAACATACACGGTCCGGCTTCCTCTGAGCGCCAGTGCCTGGCTGTGGCTTTGGGGGATCCAGACTAGCAATGATCAAGAACATCATCCCCTGCCCTAGCTGGTTTGGCTCAGTGGATAGAGCGTCTGCCTGCTGACTGAAGGGTCCTGGGTTGGATTCTGGTCAAAGGCACAGGCCCAAGTTGTGGGCTTGATCCCTAGTAGGGGGCGTGCAGGAGGCAGCTGAACAATGATTCTCATCATTGATGTTTCTATCTCTCTCTTCCTCTCCCTTCCTCTCTGAAATCAATAAAAATATATTTTAAAAAAGTACAATTAACTAATTTAGAAAAAGTAGAGCAAATCATATTAGTAAATGCCCTATCAAATTTTAATTTCCTTAAATGAGACAAGTTTTATGAGATTAAAACTATGTTGTTTTTTTTACATCAAAGTATTTTTTTTTATATATTGTTTTTTTTTACAGAGAGGAAGGGAGAGGGATAGAGAGTTAGAAACATCGATGAGAGAGAAACATCGATCAGCTGCCTCCTGCACACTCCCTACTGGGGATGTGACCACAACCAAGGTACATGCCCTTGACCGGAATCAAACCTGGGACCCTTGAGTCCGCAGGCTGATGCTCTATCCACTGAGCCAAACAGGTTAGGGCAACATCAAAGTATTTTTAATGTTTTGTAAGCTTTTACAAAATATCCCTTCTCTATTAATCATATTTTTGAGTGTTAATCATAAGGAAAACACTGTAAAAAATGTTTCTCAGCATTAAAGTAGATCAGGCGAACATTTTAGGAATATTACATAATCTAATAATTTCTCATTTCTTTAATGGAAATTTCCTTTTAATTCATCATATTTTGGCCTATTTTCTTACTCTTTGTGCCACTATATGACACTTAAAAGGCCAGGATTCAAATTTTTAGAAAAAAACATTTACAATACAAATAATCAGCAAATATGTCTAATTGCCCTACAATTGTCCAAAAGCTAACAGGGTAATACATTTTTATTAAATTAGCAAACACTCAAAAAATAAACACTGTAACTTAGTAATCAATTGAAGACAATATTTACTGTATTTAACACAAGCCACAAAACACCACTTGGTCTACCATGGTAAGACTGAATCTAAGGTTCCCGAATAAAATTTATGAAAGGATTCCCTTAATCATTTTTAAATTTCAAAACTTTAAGATCTCCAGGTCCTTAACGGGGCAGTCTTTGTAGTAATTACCCCGACAGCAAAAGGATGCAGCTGGCAAGCTGCTTCCCTTTAATCTTTCCTTAGAGCAGGTGTTAACGAGGCCAAGGTCACAAGTTCAATCAAGAACGAGCAAGCTAACTTTGTTCAGAGTAACTTACAGTCACAGAAAACATCCCCTAGTTCTTGTTACCCACCTGATAAATGTATACCTGTCATTCATTATCACCAGTGAAATAAATAACTTAAAATGAACTATGCATGGATTGTGGGTCAGAGGCATTGTTGTGTAAAGATCACATGGGCATTCAGCACCTTATTTTTGTTACCAATATTTACTTAAACTTTTAAAGCAGTGGTTCTCAACCTTGGCTGCACATTAGAATCACCTGGGAATCTTTTTAAAAATCCTGATTTCTGGGCCTCATCCCGGAGGATTTTTAAAAAGATTCCCAGGTGATTCTAATGTGCAGCCAAGGTTAAGAACCACTGTTTTAAAGAGTTTTAAGCTGTTGCTATTGCTGTTGTCTTTGGTGCCTGGTGGCTACCTAAAAATTAGACGGTGGCCCAAAATAGTCATTTAAGAAAAGAAGAAAGAGGAAGAAGAGGACAACGGAGAGGAATTCCTTTTAAAATCCTTGCTTGCCCTAACTGGTTGCTCAGTGGTTAGAGCATTGGCCGGTGTGCCAAAGGGTTGCAGGTTCAATTCCTGGTCAAGGTCATGTATCTGGGTTTTGGGTTCGTTCCCCAGGGTGCATGCGGGAGGCAACCAGTCAATGTGCCTTTCTCACACCGATGTTCCTCCCTCTCCCCCCTGACTTTCCACTCTCTCAGAAAAGCAATGGAAAAAATAGCCTCAGGTGAGGATTAACAATAACAAAAAATCCTTGCTTAAGCTTACTTGAAGTCTTGGTTCTTTACTTGGTAAAACTACTTTTACGTTGTAAGCACCTAACAATTGTTTGTAGAAAAGACTGAAACTCAGGAATTTTTCTACATTGAGTCAGTCTTTTGGTCTCTTCTCATTCCCCCTTCAAACATTTGCCAAAACAACAGAGAACTATGAAACATTCAGCCATGTGCCTTCTTTTGTTCAAACAACAAATCACCAATATCTAAGCATAGGTGGCCCTCTACACTGATACTGCTAAAATCTAAGCATCTATCTATGTATATAAAGGCCAGCGACCAGAGCACCATAACAACCGGAAAGACTGGTTGCTATGATGCCCACTGCGGCCAGCAAACCGGCCCATTCAGGGGGGGTGGGGCCGACTGGCCAACCTCCCGTGGCCCATCCCCCAGCCGGCACCCCCTGATAA
>NW_005370687.1:610334-612426 GCF_000412655.1 Myotis brandtii
CCCTCCCCATGGCTGGCCTCGCCTCCAATCACACCCTAACCCAGCCGTGGGAAAACTACAGCCCGAGGGCCGGATCCAGCCCGTTTGAAATGAATAAAACTAAAAAAAAAAAGACCGTACCCTTTTATGTAATGATGTTTACTTTGAATTTATATTAGTTCAAACAAACACTCCATCCATGCTTTTGTTCCAGCCCTCCGGTCCAGTTTAAGAACCCATTGTGGCCCTCGAGTCAAAAAGTTTGCCCACCCCTGCCCTAACCCCAATGGGGGCAGGGTCTGCTGGCCAATTGCCCACGGCCCCTCCCCCCAACCTCCCGCCATCTCCTCCTCCCAACAGCCCGGCCCCAATCTGCCCTGATTGGGGCCGGGCCAGCTGGACTTCACCCATGTATGAATTTGTGCACTGGGCCTCTAGTCTTAATATAAAAATGATGAACAGCTATTAAGCAAGTTGCTTATAATTTATGTACATTAAAACCCTGTTTTTCTAATACAGTCAGCCCTCTTTCTTTTTTTTAATGTTTTTTTTTGCCCCAGTTGATTTTAGAGAGAGGGGAAGAGAGGGGAAAAGGGAGGGGGGAAAGAGAGAGAGAGAGAGAGAGAGAGAGAGAAAAGGAGAAACATCGACATCAATATTGATCAGCTGCCTCCTGCACACCCCGTACCAGGGATGGACTCTGAAACCCAGGCATGTGTCCTTGATAGGGGATCGAACTGAGACCTCCTGGTGCATGGGTAGACACTCAACCCCTGAATGACCCTAGCCAGGCTCAGCTCTCCTTTTAAAAGGAGTCTTAACCTCTCCTAAATGAGAAAAACTGTATCCATCACTCTGGCGTCCTCATTTCTACAAATACAAAATGGCCCAAATGTAACCAGCCCAATGTCATGACACATTTCAAATTATCTCATTACAGAAAATTAAAGCATAAAAAAACTAAGTAAGGTTGTTGCTTATGATCACTGAGGAAAGTCAAGGCATGGATTCAGATAACCCAAAATAAATTGTGCCCTAAATACTGGCTTAATTTGTCTACAAAGAAAAGCAAAACAATAAAGTATATAGCACTGGTAAACCAGATGTTCTTAAATTAGTGTGGGATCCTGGGGCCTCCTGGAGGTATTTTAGGGTTCTATCTATGTTTGCTTGCATTCCATTTTCTAAGTATTCTTTATATTTAAAAAGCTATGACAATGTCTCTGTCATATTAATATGTAATGAAAACAGCATACACACTCAACTGTGTTAAAAACTCAATGAAAACGTATCAATTAAGCTGCCAGGCCACCTTTATTTTATGCAGACCTTGGATTCAAGCTTCTCTTGCCAGCTTTTTCCACAATCTCAACTTCTTGTAAACATGTCACTGATTAGAAAAGCTGCAGCTCTGCACTGAAATTTTTAAAAACTTAGGTTTGCACATGGATGCTCCTATAAAATTATACCTGAGAATAATTATAAATTATAATTATAAATTTATAATTACTATTCTTAGGAAAAATTATAACAGCACCCATAATCCAATTCTGAATTTACGTCTCAATGTAGACTTTGTGAAACAAGTGTATATTAACCCTTTTCGGTCCAATGTCGAGGCTGACTCGACAGATCAGGTGCTAGGAGCAGGTCCAACGTCGAGGCTGAGATCGACACCACAAACCGGTTCAACATTCAATCCCGTCAATTAATTTGGACCAGACTGTTTGAATTCCAAAAATAAAATTGGACCGCAAAGGGTTAATAATGTATCACTTACTGTGGGTTTTTTTTTCTTACTATGGACAAAAGTTCAATTATTAAAACAGAAAAAGTCTGAATATCCAAGTAATAAATTTAGGCTTTGAATTCTTCCCCTACACAGTAACAATCAATAGTGTCAAATGACTCTAAAATCTCTATGGTCATTGTTTCTACAATGCTACAAAATTTACAGTTCCTTTCACATAGCAATCACATAAATTCTTTTTAACTTGATTTCAAAACACAGGAAAATAAGTGTCCTCAGTCAATTGTTTTTTCACTTTCAGATAATATTCCAACTGCATCCAGTTATTTACCATACTAGAGGCCTGGTGCACGACATTTCGTG
>NW_005370687.1:612509-625713 GCF_000412655.1 Myotis brandtii
TGGTGGTCTCTCTCAGCTCAGCCTGCACGCTCTGACAATCCGGGACCCCTTGGGTAGGGTCCAGTCCCATTGCAGCATGGCTCCGGTTCCCCAGGCCTGAGGGCCGGGAGGAGGGACCCAGAGGCTAGTCCGATGGCATCATGGCTCTGGTTCCCTGGAGCCTGAGGGGGGTGGGGGGGGCCCAGAGGCTAGTCCGATGGCAGCATGGCTCCGTTCCCACAGCTCCCTCCTGCCGCTGTGCCGCGGGTGGCCGGGACTCAGGACTGACTTCCGCTGTACCAGCTGGGACCCTAGCCTAGTGTTCAGTTGTCCGTCTGGACGTTTAGGTCATGATGGACCCTGGCTCTTTATATATTAGAATTAGAACTTTTAAGCACTCCTTAGCAGGATGGCATTGCTCTCAAATTTCCAAATTGATAGAAAATAAAAAGTTTTTTTAATTTAAATAATGTCTTTGTCATATTTATTAAAATACCCAAATCTGGTAAAGCTGCTTTTGCAGGCCGAAAAGAAAAAT
Organism: Myotis brandtii; assembly: GCF_000412655.1. Classification (NCBI taxonomy): domain Eukaryota; kingdom Metazoa; phylum Chordata; class Mammalia; order Chiroptera; family Vespertilionidae; genus Myotis; species Myotis brandtii. The sequence goes on from NW_005370687.1 coordinate 613,027, forward strand.
TATAATGTTAATTTGTACATAAAATAAGAGCCATCGCTGATAGGACTTTGAGTGAGCCTAAGGTATTCCTTCCTCAAACTTCTCCACTGAAATAACCCATAATACAAAATAGCCATGGATCCCCATATTCTGATAAGGTGGCCTTAAGTAAACCAGGTAAAGAACACATTTTTAAAAATATATTCTCTTAAAACTCACTATGAATTGCTATAACTCATAATATATCTTTTTTTTATTAAAAAATTATTTTAATGTTTTCCCTCTAAAAATCTTTAAGTAAAACCCAAATTCCAAGAAGATGCACCAATTGCATCCCAAGGCTTTGACATAATGCAGTGGCCACTAACACCCAGTGTAAGAAGCATGGTCCAAAGTCTGATGCCCTCGAATGTATTTCCATCGGCAGTAATGAAAACAATTTTTTCTAGTCCCTTCAGAGCAGACTCTGTTCTCTCTTGAGCGAAGAACTTACGTTTTCGTGCTTCATGTGCTTGAGCAGCCGCAGCTCTCGGTAGGTCCTCTTGGCGTGAATGATGGACTGAAACGGTCTGGAGAGCTTCTTCACGGCCACACGTAACCCAGTTTTTGTGTCAAAAGCAGCACTAAGGAAAAAAACACACACAAAAAGACCCATCATTAAATGTGCTCTAAATACTTCAAAATTTAGCATTTACAAGGCTCTTTCATTTTCAAATTAAATGGGTCTATAACAAAATACCAAAAAAGTATAAAGATAAAAACTAAAATAACCTGTAATTCCATTACCCAAATAAAACTTATTATTTTTGGTGTTTCCTATTAGCCTTTTTTTTCTACACATCTAAATCAGGGGTCAGCAAACTTCTCTGTGAAGGGCTGGACAGTAAGTATTTTAGACTCTGTGAGGCTTAGAGTCTCTGTCACAACTACTCAACTCTGTGGTTGTAGCTGAAAAGCAGCCAGATAATAAATTTTAAAAATGGATGTGGCTATGTCCCAGTAGCTCAAAAAAAAAAGGCCACCTGATCTAGAGAAGCCAACAGATTGATACACAAAGAGCAAGATTCGTCTGTCCTCTCTGCCTGCGTCTCACTGTCCCTTTGCCACAATATGCTGGCTGTTCAGAGTAGAGGCCTTGGAAACCACCATGTTTTCAGGACAAGTTGGCACAAAAATTTTTTGAGCACCTTTAAAGTATTTGACACTTTTTAGAAGCTGAGATACAGTAGGGAACAAGTCAACAAACCCCTACCCTCAGAGGAAGGGGGGCGAGGGGAAGAGAAAAGTAATAAAATAACTTCAAATAGTGATAACTCAGCCAGTGTGACTCAGTGGTTGGGTGTCAACCCATGAATCAAGAGGGCACCAGTTTAATCCCCTTTCCGGCATATGCCCAGGTTGTGAGCTCGATCCCAAGTAGGGAGCATGCAGGAGACAGCTGATCAAGGTTTCTATCTCTCTATCCCTCTCCTTCTTTCTCTAAAAAAAACCATGAAACATTAAAAATATAGTGATGAATGCTATGACTAAATAAAACAGGATAATGGTATACAGGGTTAAGAAAACAAATGGAGTCACGCTACTTTAGCTAGGATGTCTGGGGAAGCTGACACAACTGAATGTAAGTAGCAACCAAGTAAAGAAACAGGAAAAAAGAGCTTCAAGCATTAAAGAAAATTAATACCTATTGAATCTTCACTGAATACCAGGAACCACTGAAAGCATCTGACATTTTAAAAATTAACTCTTTTAGTTCCCAACATCCCTCTGTAGTAAGTACTATTATCACTTTTACAAACGAGGAAACTGGAGCCCAGAGAGGTTGCATAACCTTCACAAAGCTAGAAAGTGGCAGAAAGAAGTCTGGAACCAGAGCTCATGCTATTAGCCACTTTGCTATGCTGCCTCTCAGAAGAGCGGGTGCAAACCAAGGGGAAAGGAAACAGGTAGAAAAACTACAGCATGCTGAAGGGGCGAGAGAAAGATGGCGTGCAAGCACAGGGAGCAGGCGAAGCTGAAGAGAATGAGGTCAGAGGTGTAGGCAGAGGCCCATCACATAAAACAGTGGTTGGCAAACCGCGGCTTTAGAGCCACATGTGGCTCTTTGGCCCCTTGAGTGTGGCTCTTCCACAAAATACCACGTGGGGGCACGCACGTACAATGCGATTGAAACTTCGTGGCCCATGGGCAGAAGTCGGTTTTCGGCCGGGCGAGTCTATTTTGAAGAAGTCTCATTGTGCAGTGGTTAGTGCTAGTCACGTCCGCTGGTCAGTTGGGCGTCAGTTGGGCGTCGGCTGGGCGACGGGAGACGCAGCGCGGGGGAGGTGCGCGCGATTCATGCACGAATTGAGTGAGCCAGTCAGTCCGCAGTCTCATTGTGCAGTGGTTAGTGCTAGTCACGTCCGCAAATCGTGCGCGGGTGACAAAAGTACCTACTCGAAGCATAAAGTTACCTGTATTTTTCCAACCAGCTGCAAATCCTACAGGGATTTTTGTCATCAATTTAAGAATTGTAATTCTTTTGTGTTGGTGGCTTTATTATTATAAAATGAAACACTTTTTTAGGTGCCCTGTTTGAGACGGCTACAAAGAAGAAGCAAAGAAAAACGGAAGACGAAAACCGTGAATTTAGAGTTGAATTTAAAGTTGACTGTACCTACCTATATAGTTTAAGTTTAAAAAACTTGGCTCTCAAAATCCGGTCAAGGGCACGTGCCCGGGTTGTGGCTTGATCCCCGGCCCGGTCAGGGTGCGTGCAGGAGGCAACCAATTGATGTGTCTCTCTCCCATCGATGTTTCTCTCTGTCTCTCCCCGTCCTTTCCACATTCTCTAAAAATCAATGGGAAAATATCCTCGGGTGAGGATTAAAGAGAGAGAGAGAGAGAGAGAGAGAGAGAGAGAGAAGAACGCCTTATCAATCTTGGGGAAGGATGGTCTTGCTAGAACTGGTAACTGGGTCTTACACGTAGAGCGGCAGCCGGGATGTCTTCATGTAACTACTAAACGAGAGACACGTCACATTACGAAACAGGCGCCCGGCATCAGCACCCGCCCCGCCCCCCGCCCCCCAGAAGTACCGACTGCGGGAGGAACTCCTCTCCCTCCCGAGCCCGCGATGGCCCCGCAGACACGCCAGCCAGCACCTGTTCACACGTGCTCGTGGCTAAACGGACTCACAGAGACACGTTTTTAAATAAGTTCGGCCTTGTCCCACCCAACGCACAGATTCAAAAACAACTCTCCACCCAGGGCCATCGTGGGAGCAGTAACTAGACCCCAGTCGCGTACAGGGGCGTGGCCCCACGTGAGGGCAGCGTTTTCACGAAGAACCTGGTTCTATGCATTTAAAACACGAAAGTATAATGGAAAAGTACCCTCATCACTTGAACTCCAACACTACAGAGGCAACAATAACCCCCCCCCCCCAAGCCCTCCCCGCACACACCAATCTAATCGGATGAGCTGGGAGAAGATGAAGGATTCGATCTTTGTTTCCAACAAAATAATTTTGGGAGAGATGGTTTAGAGCAGCGGTTCTCAACCTGTGGGTCGCGACCCCTTTGGCGGTCGAACGACCCTTTCACAGGGGTCGCCTAAGACCATCCTGCATATCAGATATTTACATGACGATTCATAACAGTAGCAACATTACAGTTATGAAGTAGCAACGAAAATAATTTTATGGTTGGGTCACAACATGAGGAACTGTATTTAAAGGGCCAGAAGGTCGAGAACCACTGACCTAGATAAACTTTAACTCTGGGAGATCTCAACTACTTAATTCTCCATGTCTGACTGTGGTTGAAAAACTAACTGTGGTTAAAGAAAAAAAAAAGAACAAAAGGAAATCACAATCATACAGATCGGTTTCACTCTTAATTTCTTACCTTAACCTCAAATAAGCCTCTCAATACTGCCATTTTTTTTCTTAAAGTTGATTTTCCTACTCAACGTCAGCCTTTGACAACGTCACCCTCCTTCCTCAGGAGTAGCCCATGTCTTCACTGAGGAAATAGAAACCATCAAAGGGGAACTGCATCTGCCTATCATTAAATCTACCAACCCATGGACCCATCTCCTCTGCATTCTCTCTTGCCATAGTGAAGGGCGCATGCTCTTTATTATAAAAACCCAAGACCTCAAAGCATGCTTCAGAGCCCATCTTCCCTCATCTTTTCAAGGGCTGACTCCTTTGTTCCCTTTCTCTCTTATATCATCTCCCTAAGGGATCATTCTCATCAGCATAAAAATGCTCTAGTTATTTGCCACCCTCAACAAACAAATGAAAAATCTCTCTTGATAGCTCCCCATCACAGTTAAAACCTCTCCAGTGGTTCTCAAAGTGTGGTTCCTAGACCAGCAGATTTGGTACCACGTAGGAACTTAAAAGAAATGTAAATTTTCAGGTACCACCCCAGACCCACTGAATCAGAAAGTCTGAAGTGGTCCAATAATCTGTACTTTATCAAGCCCTCCACATAGTTTTCTAGAAGATTTTTTATTGATTTTTAGAGAGAGGAAATGAGAGGGAGAGAGAGAGAAACATCCATGTGAGAGCAGAACACTGATCAGCTGTCTCCTGCAGGGGATTGAGTCTACAACCCCGGCATGTGCCCTGACCAGGAATGGAACCAGCAACCTTTCAGTGCATGGGATGATGCCCAACTAACGAGTCACACCAGCAGGGCCCTCTATGTAACTTTAACATACACTGGAATTTGAGAACCACTAATCCATGGACCAGCGGCACTGGAATTATCTGGATGCTCTTAGAATGCAGAATCTCAGGCCCTGGAAAAGAATCTACATTTTGACAAGATTTCCAGGTAATTATCTACATCTAAGGTTTGAGAAGCACAGATATCTACACGACATTTCCCCAGCTCCCATCTTTCCTCAAGCTACTACACGGCTCTTCTCGGTGTCCTCAATGACTTCTTGTTACCAAATCCAATGGCCACTTTTCTGGATCAGCAATGGACATAGTTACCACTTTCCCTTTCTCTAAACACCGTCCACCCTGGAGTCCATATCAGCACATTCGACTAGTTTTCTATGTCCTCTGCGGCAGCACCTTTTCTGTCTCCACTAGTCAAGCTCTGCACGTTGGAGTTCTTCGGGGCACGGTACTGGGCCCTCTTCTCTTCTCTCTCTCACATTCTCATTCTCGATGATCTCATCTCTACCCATGACTTTAAATTAAATGTCATCTATAAATTGAAAACTCCCAAATCTACATCTCTCACTGAAATCTCCTCTGCGCTTGACTGCCTACCTGACATCTCCATATAAAAACACATAAGCATCTAAATTTAGCAAGTTCAAAACACCCAAAACTACTTCTCCCTGTCTCCTTTATCTCAGCAAATGGTTTTCATCTAATGCCACCCTTGATTTCTCCCTTTCCTTGTCTCCTGCCCCCGACCCATGCAAATCTATTAGCAAATCTCATGGTTTCAATCTCCAAACACATCTCTAATTCAACTTCTCTCTCTCTTTTTCGGTTAATCCCCACTGGAGGATATTTTTTCCATTGATTTTTAGAGAGAATGGAAGGGAGGGAGGGAGCAGGGAGAGGGAGATGGAGGGAGTGAGGGAGAAGGAGAGAGACACAGAGAGAAAAGCATTGATGTGAAAGGGACACATCAATTGGCTGCTTCCCATAAATGCCCTGAATCGGACCAGAAATCTAACCCGAGAGCCTTTGGTGCTCGGGCCGACACTCTAACCACTGAACACACTGGCCAGGGCTAATTCAACTTCTCTTCATTTTACTGCTTCCACATCAGCCCAAGTCATCCTCATCACCAGACTGCTCATTATACTGGTCTCCCCACCTCCTCTATTTTGCTACCTTCTAATATACTCTCCACAAGCATCCAATACAATCTTTAAAAAATATAACTTAGGTGACACCACTCCCCTGCTTCAAATCCTTCAAAGAATTTCCTTGGCATATAAAATAAAAAGCAAATTTCCTATCAGACTACAAGGTTCAGGTGATCTGACCACCGGAGGCCATCCCACGTGCTCCTGTGCTGGTCCTCCTTCCCCCTCAGACACGTGCTCTGAACATGCTGGCTCCTGTCAGTTCCTTCAGCTCTTCAGGCAGGCAGTTCCTGGTCCCTGAAATGCTCTTCTCCCCGCATCTCTACACCTCCACTCCCCCCACGGCTGAATCCTATCCTTGAAGCATAGGCTTAAACAGCCATCCCTTCGGAGATGTCTCTAACGGGTCCCAAGGAGCCATTCCCTGTCACAACACCCTCATTGCTTTCTACCTTATCCCACATAAAGGGGGGGCCTGGTTCTCTTCTCTCCTACTCCTTGTTCCTACAAACCCATAAAAGATTAACTTCTTTTTGGAAGTACCAAGTAAATTTACACTCTCTCTAACTCCCTCGCTGGCTTTGGTGAGATTGAAAGCAATGGCCATTGCTCCTGTCTGGCCCATTCCCTTTGACTCTCTCTGTCTCTCCTCTACTCCACTGTAAGCCTGCTGGGGCTTCTTGGAGCAAGACTGTCATTGGGTTTCTAGCTGACCTGCCTGTGACTCAGTGTACGAGTTAAATTCAGTGGGGAAAAATAAGAAGCCCACCTGAGCTGCTCCTCCAAGCATTAAAAGGCGTTCTCTATGCCAGCTTCACAGTAATAGAATACATATCGACTCTGTCTCTCCTCTACTCCACTGTAAGCCTGCTGGGGCTTCTTGGAGCAAGACTGTCATTGGGTTTCTAGCTGACCTGCCTGTGACTCAGTGTGCGAGTTAAATTCAGTGGGGAAAAATAAGAAGCCCACCTGAGCTGCTCCTCCAAGCATTAAAAGGCGTTCTCTATGCCAGCTTCACAGTAATAGAATACATATTTCAATCTCTATTTGACTCCTGTATCTGTTAATTAAAAGGCAGGCTAGGATTAATCAGTACCTACAGACCCCAATAATTACAGTTTATTACTATATGTTTATTTACAACCCAGCAGAGTGGTTAAATGAGAGCTGCAGCTTTAGTACTGGACTATTGGAGTAGCTGTCTAATCTTGAGAAAGTTAATTAAATTCTCTCAGCCTCACATATAAAAGGAGGATAATGTTTTTATCCAATCTGTAGGGTGTTTGTTAGGACTAAATGTGATAAAGCCCAGTATTAGACATTATTAACGTCCGCCTGCCCCACTCATCCTAAACATCTCGAGGGCAAAAAGTGTCATCTGTTTTATTCACTATTGTACTATGTAAAACTCAGAATAATGCCTGGCATATGTTACAATCTCAATAAATGCTTAACAAAGTATAAGAGAGTATTTTACAATAATAGTTATCTGAAATATTAAAGAAAAACTTTTAACTGCTCATTTGGTTCTCAATTTTGATAAATTCAATAGCATCTAATACGAAACTGATACTAATGTTAAAAACTTACATTTATTGCCCTGCCCGCTGTGGCTCAGTGGTTAAAGCATTGGCCTGAGCATTGAAGGATCTCGGGTTCAATTCCCAGTCAAGGGTATGTACCTGGGTTGCAGGTTCGAGCCCTGGCCCCTGTTGAGGCACAGGTAGGAGGCAGCCAATTGATGTGTCTCTCTCATATTGATGTTTCTCTCTCTCTCCCCCGGCTCCTTACCACCCTTCCACTCTGAAAAAGAATGGAAAAAATATCCTCAAGTGAGGATAAAAAAAATTTTTTTAAACTACATTTATTGACAGTCACTGTTTTCGGATCTTTACATGAATGAACGTCTTTAATGATCACAACTTTATGAGAAGGCACTATTATTATTCACATTTCACACATGAGAGAACTGAGGCACACAGAGGTTAAGTAATATATTCAGGGAATAGACAGAAATTGGGAGAGCTGCAATTCAAATCCAAGTGGTGTGTTTTTGTTAATCCTCACCTGAGGATATTTTTTCCATCGCTTTTCAGAGAGAGAAAGGAACATCGATGTGAGAGAGACACATTGATTGGTTGCCTCCAGAATGCAACCTGACTGGGGCCAGGATCAAACTCGAGACTCATTGGTGCATATGGAGACACTCTAACCACTGTGCAAACTGGCCAGTGTGAGCTTTACCTTTTAATAAGAGCATTAGTAAAGTTAGAAGCAAAAGTCATCTGTGTTGTTCTGTTACCCTAAAACAAAAGAGACACTCAAACTTTAATAAAACCGCTATTAACAATTATTTTCCCTTCAAATGATACTTATATGGCTATACTCCTAATATATAGGGGTGGGCAAAAGTTGACTTACAGTTGTAAAACAAATAAATAATACAAGAATAAAGTGTTTCATGTACTCACAACTGTAAACTTACTTCTTCCATAATTGCATGATTTCCTCAGAACAGATGACTAATTTTTATTTCAAAGGACACACTTTCCCAATGTTTAAAAATATATATATATTTTTTATTGATTTCAGAGAGGAAGGGAGAGGGAGAGAGAGATAGAAATATCAATGATAGAAATATCAAGAATCATTGATCAGCTGACTCCTGCACATCCCCTACTGGGAATTGAGCCCATAACCTGGGCATGTGCCCTCGACTGGAGTCAAACCCAGGACCCTTCAGTCTGCAGGCCGATGCTCTATCCACTGAGCCAAACCAGCTAGGTCCACTCCCACTTTTTAAAACATACTTTACTCACAAAAGAGAACAAGTAAGAATTGTTTCGAGAAACTGCTCTCTGCTTAATAGTAATCATTATAGCAAAAGGTGCTGAAGCAAGGATATGCAATCCATTCCCACCCCCACCTCTTTAAGCAATTAATTGCTCTGACCCAGCCTCCTGTTTCTACCACTGATCAATGCAGTGTTTGGAGAGAGAAGAAATCATGTAACTCATCCTAAATTGAACATTGTAATTAACAAAAGCAGAAATGCCTACTAGTATTAACAACTCACCCAAGGTCATATAAGTAGTATGCAGTGGGATTCAAACCCAAATCTGTCTAATTTCAATGCTCACTCTTTTTCCAGGAGGCCAAGCTGCCGGAATAAGGACAACCCTAGGACCAGCTTTTGACTTTGCCTTTATTATATGATTCACTTACTAGTATTAGCAGTTGAGAAGATTCCTCAAATCACATTTTAAAACCTACAACTACAAATAAAACTTTGTTTTCATTAACAACATAATAAAATGGAATTATCTTTATGATGATCAGATTCTCCAAACTAAAATTCAGAACACATTGCTTAATAAGTTTTCCCCTGAATATAAATTCAAATGAATTCTCCCAAAGTTATAGTTAATTCACATTTTATAAAATCACTGATGAGGTTAAACGAAATAAAGGAATAAATATAAAACTCATTAAAAGCAGTTACTACAACATTAGGATGTCACTGTCACTCATTTACTGCTTCTCATAAATGCAGTACCTAGTACACAATAATAGTCATTAAGGAAATTGATGTTTTGTTATACATTCATACTTGCCTCCCCCGCAACTGCCCAGAAAATAAAAAAGGCTTACTACATACTAATATAATTTTGTTTAACTTCTAAATTTATTTATATATCCCACACTGCTTTATTCCACAATGAATTTAAAGCAGCCTGGAAATATATACCCACAACTGTGATTAAGAGAAAATAAGATAAATAAGAAATTCAATATGGGTGAGGTTAGCATAAATGTTTATCAGGAGGACCTTTCTAAATATGGTTAGAGATGGGCCTCAAATTTGGCTCGGAGTCCACGAAAGCCATGACACAAAAAACAACCAGTTAAGACATGTGTCACAAGAACCATATAATAAAAACAAACCAGGTACTCAGGAGAACTGAAGAGAGGCATAATTATTCCTGCAATAAAACTAGAGAAGTTCCTACTCCTGTGTATGTTTATGAAGAAGACACTTATAATGTGGCAAAGATGTCCTATCAACATCTTTACACAAATATAATAGTGTGTTTCAGGTGGTTCTTTCCTCAGAGCATCTTCACAAAGCCAAAATGCAGTTCATTGTTAGCAAAGGAGGAAGGAGAGTATAAAATAGCATGGTATGCTGCTCCGACAGACTTAATCCGAGAGGAAATCTTCAGTATGTTTAGAAAAAGAGATTAATAAACTCCATATTCCTTAGACAATCTTCCAAAGATGATGATCCCCATCAACTGAGCTTTTGATAGGTATAGAGACTTGGTGTGTGTTCCATGACTGGCACCTGGCTTGCAGATGTGTTGCAGGATAAAGGCAGAGCAATATGCTTTGTCAGCTGAGCTGGTAAGTAGAGGAAGGGAGACAACCTCTTAAAAAGGTGATGTGCTGCCTAACCCGGACAAATGCCACGTCCACAAAGCATGAGAGGACAAAGAGTGCACCAGGATTGTCCTCAGAAAACAATTTGGATTTTCCCCAACAGAATGAAAAAGAATCAATCACCTGGCAAGTCTCTGAATAATTTTTTTATAAGTAATTTTACAATTTCTTTCAATGGTCATAGGTGACTTTTCTAATCCCCATGTGGTGTTAATAAGGAAAAATGAGCCCTCAATAATGGTTAACAAGATAAACACAATTTTATTTTTGGAAGTCAATGGAAAGATTTACTCTTCCACAGATTATACAATTTGAGGCTTTTTTTCCAACTGAATTCCAGTTACTAATTGTTTTCAAAATGTGCCTCCTAAATAACTAAATAATTCAGACTTGATACCTTCCCTTTACCTAGTAATACTTGATATAAATTACAATAAATACCATACTGGAAATACTTTTCGGTACATATATCCCTCTACTACACAAACCTTTCTCTCTTCTAAATTCAGACACAGACGCAAGTATCATGTAGTTTTGATGCTTATGCTCTGCCCCTTCCTAGAAATAACATGAAAATAAAGGCAACTTTATGCAAAAACTAGAGCTCAAGTTTTGATTTAGGAACCTCAAAAAATATTTTTCAGCCCAGCCAGCATGGCTCTGTGATTGAGCATTGACCTATGAACCAGGAAGTCACGGTTTGATTCCTGGTCAGGGCACATGTCCAGGTTGCAGGCTCAACCCACCATTGGGGGTGTGCAGGAAGCAGCGGATCAATGATTCTCTGTCATATTGATATTTCTATCTCTCTCTCCCTTCCTCTCTGAAATCAATAAAAATATATTTTGAAAAACATATACTCTTCAGAGTAGAAAGGGATTTAAAATTGACTTTATAAACTCTTAACATTTAAATCATTCTGAGCTTTCTTTTAATATCACCACTAGTGCTTAAATACCTTGTTTTAATGTCTACATAATACTTTGAGATTTTTCAAAAATCAAAAAATTATTTACTCTTTGCACTATACATGGTATTTTAAAATGGAATTTAGTCTCTTACAATATCACTTTCCTATCGACGTGAAGAACTTAAAATGATATTAATACAAGTATGTGAATGCAACCAATTTCCAGCTTTTCAGTTTCTAAAACTTCCCCTCAAGTAGTGGTTCTCAACAGAGATCAACTGTACCCCGCCCCCAGGGGACATCTAACAATGTCAGACATTTTTAGCTGTCACAACTGGTGTGTGTATGGGAGGGGGGCCACTGGGGGCTGCTACTGACAACTAGTGGGTAGAGGCCAGGGATATCACTAAACATCCTTCACAACAAAGAATTATCTGGCCTAAATGTCAATAGTACTGAGGTTGAGAAACTGCCTTAGAGCAACTGATCTCAGAGAAAGCACAAGATAGGGGCCACAATGTCTTTTATGACTTACCCTCAGAAGTCACATTCCATCATTTCTGCCACATTCTATACATTAGAGAAGTGGGTTCCTACGTACAGTTAGTACTCAAGGGGAGGAGAATTAAGCTCCACTTCTTGAAGGGAGGAGTATCAAGTAATTTATGGCCATATTTTTAAATCATGACACTTAGCAACTTGATTTTTTTCTTTTTTAAATTAAATATATTGGAGTGACATTGGTTAATAAAATTATGTTCGGGTGTACAATTCTATAATACATCATCTGTGTATTGTATTGTGTGTTCACCTCCCCAAAGCAACTTGATTTTTTTAAATCAAAATACTGGAATTTTCAAGATAGCTCATTTACGTTTGGGAATGCTAGATAAAATCTTTTTAGTGCTCTAGAAAAATCACTGAAATTCCATTTAACAAAGCTACTTTTGCACCTTAGGGAAAGGTCTCTGTTTGCAGTATTTTGAGGACCTGATCTAAAAAAATTCTGTTAAGCACAAACACATGCAGTCTGATACAGAGAAAAGTAAACTAGGAGTGAAAAGATTTGTGTTCTAGTTTCAGTTCTGGCACTTGCCAGCAAGTGATCTTGGCCAAAGTTACTATGAGTCTGTTTCCAAATCAATAAAATGGTGGTGTTGCCTTGACCAAAGTCATTCAGTGGTCAGAGCATTAGCCTCGGATCAAAGGGTCTCGGGTTCAATTCCTGGTCAAGGGCACATACCTGGGTTGCAGGATTGACCTCTGGCCCTGGTCAGAGCACCTGCGGGAGGCAATCGATCAATATGTCTCTCTTCACATCAATGTTTCTCTCTCTCTCTCCGTCTCCCTTCTGCTCTCTCTAAAGATCAATGGATGAATATCCTCAAGTGATGATTAACCAAAAATAGAATAAAGTAAAATCAATATCCTATATAATAAAAGCCTAATATGCAAATCAACGGAACAGCGGAATGACTGGTTGCTATGACGTGCACTGACCACCAGGGGTCAGACACTCCACGCAGGA
>NW_005370687.1:625778-636392 GCF_000412655.1 Myotis brandtii
CCCAGGGGGGTGCCCGGGGGGGGCCCCCCCCCCCCCCATCATCCTGCTGGTTGGCCCATAGATAGCCGGCCAGGTCTAGGAACCCTACCCATGAACAAATTTTGTGCACCAGGCCTCTAATTATATATACAAAAGGCTAATATGCAAAATTTCCCCTCAGGAGTTCGACTGTGAGTTTGATCACTTGCTATGACATGTGCTGATCACCAGGGGGCGGCATGGAACATGTCGGGTGACCAGCAGTGGGGTGCTGAGGGAGTGAGGGAAGGAGGAGGCGGGGAACCATGTGGTGGTGGTGTGCGGGTGGTGAGGGGAGGAAGTGGGGAGGCAGGGAGGTGGGAAACCTGATGGGCCCTGATCTCCAGCCAGGCCTAGGGACCCTACTCATGCATAAAAATAAAATAAATAAAATAAAATGGTAGTATCACCAGCTCTGCTTATCTTGAAATGCTGTTTTGAGGCTCAAGATAATTATGTGAAAGTACTTTATAAATTATACTAGAGGCCCAGTGCATGAAATTCATGCACAGGTAGGGTCCCTAGGCCTGGCTGGTGATCAGGGCCGATCGGGGCCTTCCGGCTGTTGGCCGGGGCCTTCCTTCGCTGGCTGCTGGCTGGGGCTTTCCTTCATTCCACACCAACCCCCGATGGCCAGCACACATCATAGTGAGCGATCGAACTCCCTGTCTCTCGGTCAAACACCCAAGGGGACACTTTGCATATTAACCTTTTATACATATAGATAAGGCAGGTAATTTTAAATGTTCCAAGAAGTATGGGGATTATTACATAATCAATTTTCAATATCTATTTTTAGATCTCTTATTCTCAAATTTGAGGTTGAGCATATTTCTGAAATGACAGTAAAATAAGGCAGATTATTAAATGTAATTTCGGGCCCAAATCCTCGATCATTTGTTCACCCTACAGATAACTAAAATATTGTTTCTACAAGTTAATATGCATACTTATTCAGTGACTACCAGATAAGATCTAAGAACTACTAAAAACAGCAATATAATGTAACCAATACTTAATGACATTGAATTACAAAAAACTATTCCTTTATATATTTGTTTCCCAACTTAGACTGTGAGGGAGAGCAGAAGCTACAGTTTATCCTCAGAACCTAGCCCAGTGCCTGAAACTACTGCAAGATTAATACATATCTAAGCAGACAGTTCCTGACTTCAAGGAACTGAGAAATCTAGCTGCGGAGTCAGAATGAACAGACACACACAAACAAATTACTGAAGACTTTTACAAAGCAACACATTTGCTTTTTCTAATCCATTCTGTACCTCCAATTTAATAACACTTTTCCTTGTTACTTTACAACTCAACTCTAACAGTTCTCTATTGCCTAGAAAAATGCAGTTGCCTTAGCCCTATTCCAGACCTAATTCTTAATTTCTGAGGGTAGAACCCAAGCACCTACATGTTAAAAAGTTCCACAAGTGATTCTGAAGCACAAACCAGCATAAAAACAATTGGGTTCACCCTACTGAGATATTCCTCCATCAGGCCAGTCCATCTCCTATCTAATTCTTTTAGTTATGGTTTCTCCTGTTAATCTAAAAATGTTTCCTTTCCAAATACTGCCCATCCTTCAAAACAACCTTCAAATCCTTCTCCTTCCATGGAACCATTCTAACTACTATAGCCCACAATGTCCCCATATCTCTATACACTTCAATACCTATATACAGTTCATTAACATTTTATATCTATTTCTTTTGTACACTAGTGAGCCCTTAATACTGTATGATGGATGACCAACAGATTTCCTTTCTTGCCATAAGTATAAAACACAAACATAAAAACACATATATACACACATATTTCAAACTTTCAAAATTATGTTGCTTTAAATACCTAGAGTAATAGAAATCTTCAGGTAATTAGCTCACTCCCTGCTTGTAATTTTCATGACAACTGTCATTCATCTAATGATAAGCTTCCTTCAAATATCAGCTCCACATATCTAAGGCTGACCCATACAATTTTACAACATGAATCTATTCCTGGGGTAGTTAGTACTATGTCTCTGAGAGCTCTGTCCTTGAAAATGTGTAGGAAAGTAATCAGGGAAAGCATGAAACACTACATTTCAATAGACTTGAAATCCAAAGGGGGAGAAATTCTTAAGATTAAGTTTGTTAAGTACAAGCTTGGACACACAGTATGTGAACAAGGCCACTGTGGAGACTGTATCAAGTTAATGGGTTCAAAAGAAATATGCACAGAAAGTATATAGCTTCTATCCTTGTTGCAGGGGGAAGATTCAAGTTATCCAATCTCATTTTTATTCACGGCCAATCGATCTAAATATACAAGGTTATATAAGTAGTCCTCAACCAAGGATAATTTTGCCCCTAGGGACATGGGTCAATGTCTAGATATATTTTGGGTTGTACCAACTGAGGGTTACTACTGGCATCTAGTGGGTAGGGTAGAAGGACGCTGCTAAACATCCTATAATGCACAAGACAGCCCCCACAACAAAAAAATTTATCCCACTCAAAATGTCAATAGATTATGTAATCCTAGGTAATACTATGTACTGTATATTAGAAAATGGAAACACAGCTTGATAGATACTCATAATACTTACTGCTCTCTTCATTTGCTATTTTCCCCTTTAGCTCCTTTTAGTATCTATATCATTTAATTTATTGAGATTGTTCATTTCAAAGCATTATCATTCAACGCATAAAGGCACTTAGGACACCAAACTAGGAATCGGAAAATGAAGCAAGCTAAACTTATAATGTCAGATGAGGAAATTATTAGAAATATATCAATTTAAGAAACCAACATCAATATTTCACTTAAATTTAATACTAAGAGAGTGTTAGGGAGTCATCTTTTATTATACCAAATAGGAAGATAACTAAGATTTTCACCAGCATTTGGCAGCCTGGAGAAGAAAACATAAATAGAAACTATTACTCAAAAGACTGGGTACAAGAAGGTTCAAGTTAGCTAAAGCCTTCGATGACGGACTTGACAGAGGGGATATAAAGAAATAGCTATTAGGGATAGTAAGAATAAGGCAACTATTTCTGGGAATAAAGTTATATCTACTACAGGGCTGAGGAAATATAGGAGTTGAATATACATTTGCATAAACCAGACACCTCAGGCTAGAGTCACAGGACAGACTAAGGGCATGATTAGGGGCAGATTAATTTGTAGGTGAGAAACTGTCACACAGAGACACTGCTCAAGTGCAGGTATAAGGCTGGGTTAAGGATTTAGAGGACCTTTACCCTCACAGTCCCTTCCTCCCCCTAAATCATAGCCTCCCCGAGCCCTTGGCAGATCAAAAGGAGAAGTTCTGACCTCTTGTGGGCACATGCTGATGTCACCACTTTCTAGATGTGAGTCATCAGATGGAAAGGCTTCTCTGACACAGAACTTCAACCCATAGCCTTGCATGAAGTTGCCCTAGATGTAAAAAGTGACCGGTATGTCACTAGATTCAAGAGACACAGAAAAATCTAAAAGATTTCAAGGAAGCAATTAGAAATATAAAGGTAGATTTGAGATGGCAATTTAAGTTTTAAAAAATGGAGAAAAAAAGAGGATTTCCAAAGCAATCTGAGGAAACAACATAAATATGCCCCTTGTGGAATGATACTTTCAAAAGCAGAGATCCTTCCTGCATTGTTGTTGCTGTTTTTTAATCTTTATAAGCACTGGCATTACTGAATTAACGGATTTAAGAAAACAAAAGGGACCACTGGTATGCTTGTGGGGTTTTTGTTTTTGTTTTGCATGGTCATGTGTTACATGATGCCTACACTCTGGATGATAGGCTTGGAAAAGCAACCCAAGCATACATGTGAGTAGAATGACAGTAAGGCACACATACTCACATACCTTCCTCACGTCACAGGCACAGTGACAATACCACCGCAGCCTAAGGGTGAAGGTTTTGAGGAAAACAAGGAAATCTGCTAACAACATCATTCCAAGTAACAGGAGCTGACATGTTCAGGGTCTAAAGTTACTCTGACAGCAGATCTAAACAGAATAAACATTTCTTCTATAACCTTTTGTTATGTTGCCATGGGAATCAGTGTTTAGGAACACATTTTCTGCAACTATATGTCAGAGCAGCGAAAGGGGACATAGCTTTCCTGTAAGAGGAGAGAAATTTGTATCGGTAAAGGTGGGGAAGACAATCATTCCTATGAGCTTTTATAGGGTCATGTATGTGTAGAATCTTTTAATCCATAAAATGTATTCAAGTTAAGAGAGAGGTTTTGGGGACCTCGTAGCCAAAACATTAGTAACTGGTAACAACAATCCCATCTCGACTACAATTATTGTAATGGGGAAAAGGCGGATGAATGTAAAGTTGATACAGGACCAAATAAAACAGAAATTAAATGAAATCTTAAATGTGGAAGGAAGGCAAAAATTACTTTTAAAATATGACCTGACAATAAAAACAAAACAAAACACACACACCTAGAAACCCAAAGAAAGCTGAACAACCTGCCAGCAGGCTAATCTTCCTGTGTCACAGAAGCCTAACGATAATCTCTTTGCTCCCTTCCTTTTGGTTTCAGAAACCTGAAAAGGTGAAGGAAGCCCATGTTATTTAAAGAGCTTGAGTACCCCAAATTTCTAGGGCCCACCAAAAGTACTGGCTCTGGTATTGAGTCTTTTGGAATGACAGCTGTGAGCATTAGTCCAGGCTGTGCACCAATTCATCTGACTCTCCCAATCAACCCTAAACTACATGAATACCTCTAAATGGATAAAAAACAGAAATGAAAAAAGTAGGGACGCAGAGTAGAGTGATGTTTTATTTTTTTTTATTTCTTTTTTTTTTTAATTAAATCTTTATTGTTCAGGTTACATTTGTTCCTCTTTTTTTCCCCCCCATAACTCCCCTCCTCCCAGTTCATTCCCCTGGGCTCCCCATCCCCCAGTGTCTTGTGTCCATTGGTTATTCTCATATGCATGCATACAAGTCCTTCGGTTGATCTCCTAACCCCTCAACCCTCCCCAGGCTTCCCACTATAGTTTGACAATGCTGCTCTGCCTCTGTATCCATTTTTGTTCATCAGTCTATAATGGTCCTTATTATCCATAAATGAGTGAGTTCATGTGGTATTTTTCTCAGCTTCCCAGGGGCCGTCTCAGTCTCACAGGGGCCATCTCAGCCTCACAGGGGCCGTCGCAACCTCACCAGGACCGTCTCAACCTCACCGGGGCCATCGCAACCTCACCGGGGCCGATTCAACCTCACCGGGGCCATCTGGACCTCACCGGGGCCATCTCAACCTCACCGGGCCGTCGCATAGAGTGATGTTTTAAAACAGAAGGTAAAATCTTGTCTCTTTTCTGATCATAACCCTCCATGGCCTCCACTCTCAGAGTAAAAGGCACAGTTCTTATAAAGGCTTTAAAAAAGACCCTTCATGATCCCTGCTCATCTGCAGCCTCTCTACTTCCTTCTCCTACTACTATTTGGCCTGGTTCATTCAGCTCTAGCCATACTGGTATAGCTATTCCTAGAGAGCAAGGGGCCTTTGCCTCAGGGCCTTCGCACCTGCTGATCCTTCAGCCTGAAATGTTCTCTCCCCACTCATGTCCAACGGGTGTTCTATATCATTTTGTCTACTCTGCTTCAAAGCGCCATCACAGTATTCCCTCTCCTTTCCATGCTTCATTTTCCTCATAGTACTTATAACCTGGCATACTATAATTTTTACTTATTATCTTCTACTTCCACCCCCTTAGAATATAGTTTCTTGTGGGCAGAAATTCTTGCCTGTTTTGCTCATATCCCATTTCCAGCACCTGAAGAAAGACACAGTAGTTGCTCAAAATATCAGTATAATATTCAGAGTCCTATCCTCAAAGAGATTAGCATGAACCCATCTTCCTCTCTCTTTGCCTCCAAATCCTATGCCCTGTAATACTCCAAAGTTCAGAAAATAGCACTAAGATCTATCCATTTGTCCTAAGCCAAAACTCAGGGGTCACCCTAGAGTCCCCTCTCTTCTCTGCCTCTTTCTCCCCACATTCAGCCTGGGAGCCAAGCATGTCTGAAGCCAGGACCTATTTCTCAAATGCAGAACTTACAGACCACCATCTCCTTCTTCCCTAAAACTGTAAAAAAATGAAATGCTGAAAAGCCAGTTAATTTTATAAATCCTTAACACATATATACTTAATTTATGGAAGCACTATGCAAAGACAAACTACTTCTAATACTGAAAGCTTTATTTAAAAAAACACACGCACATTTCAAGTTTAAAGAAATCTTGGAATCCCTAGATTCCAAGTCAGGGAACCCACTTTATAATGAGGATTTTTTTTAAAAGCACTACAGTAATTATACCTCTTGGACAGGAACAAATCAATACCAAATTTCACAGTAAAGAGCAAAAATCCAATGTATTTTCAAAGGTCTAGAGAGACAATTATTTCTATTTATGTCCTATACTTACATAACACAAACATACACAGAAGACTCAACTTTACAAAATGCACATTGAGGAATTTCAAATCAACAAGATTCATAAATTCAGGAATTAACTACATGCACTGCCTAATAATTCTTTGGGGAGAAAATTTAATCTGGACAGTAAGTTCATTTTTGTTTTATCAATTCTGAGGAAGAGATGCGACTTAGATAAGTTAAGTCATTACCCCTCAGACTATGGGCAATGGCATTGGTGGGATTGGCTTTATATAATCACAGCTCTATGACAAGTGACACAGCAACCCCTTTCTTCAAAAAGAAGGGATAGGGGGAGGCAAACAACACAGTTAGCGTGAAATAAAAAGTAGAGTACTCCTCAGTGTCAGGAAATAAAACTGGCAGTCCAGAATACCCAAAGTGAGATTTGATAAGTAAAATGGTTTCATAGCCAACTTGACTGAACTTCTTCTTAAAAGTCTTTATATATAGCCAGGCCAGCATGGCTCAGTGGGTTGAGCGTCATCCCTTGCACTAAGAGGTCACTGGTTCGATTCCTGGGTACATGCCAGGGTTGCGGGCTCCATCATGAAAGAGGCAGCCAATCCATGATTCCCTCACATTAATGTTTCTATCTCTCTCTCCCTCTTCCTTCCTCTCTCTATAAAATCAATACAGACATTAAAAAATAAAAAAGTCTTTATATATCAATACGAATATTTGCCATTGTGTTTAAATATTTATTGTTTAGCACTAATTATATGCAGCCAATCACATTACTTTTGGTTACCAAGAAAAACAAATGGGAAAAAAGGTCAGCATGGGCTTACTGTCACCACTAGTAAAGTAAAGGGCAAGTCTGCCTCATTGAGTATATCAAGAAAGTCATCTTTTTTAAAAAATATATTTTTTATTGATTTTTTACAGAGAGGAAGGGAGAGGGATAGAGAGTTAGAAACGTCGATGAGAGAGAAACATCGATCAGCTGCCTCCTGCACACCCCACACTGGGGATGTGCCCGCAACCAAGGTACATGCCCTTGACCGGAATCGAACCCGGGACCCTTCAGTCCACAGGCCAATGCTCTATCCACTGAGCCAAACTGGTCAGGGAAGAAAGTCATCTTTATATACTCGACGATGACATATTTTTATTTGTGTCCTGGTTCATCCAAAGTAAATAAATAAAAATGAAAGATTTTAAATGATGAATGGGCATTAATATTGAAAAAATTAGCTTAATTTATTTATTATATTTATTAATATACAATTGTTCCACAAAGCATCCATGGAACTGGATTTAAGAAATTTTGCCGAACTCTCACTAAAAGTTTTGTTATATACTCTATATACTGATGATAAATATAAATCTCACAGCACAATGCCTGGTAACATAGTAAGCAATGCATAAAATGTGGTTTCTATTCACATTTGGCTATAAGCTCTATGAGGGACTGTATTATCTTGCTCTGTCTCGTTCAGCACTCTATCCCAAGAAACCCAGTCTACTAACAGGTCCATAGTTTGTATTTAATAAATACGTTGAATAAGTAATTGAATATGTTTTAAGAGTAATACTCAACTCTCACCTATTTTATGGTTACCATACCCTAGAAAAAGGCATTTAAGTTCCTGTTTATGTTTCCTTAAACTAACCACAAAGATTCCCTCCCCCCTTTCTGTCCCAAACCCACAAAATCAATGCTTTGCAACAACTGTTCTTAAACAATTTTGCTTCATTTCCCCTCACAAAAGTACAAAGTTCCTTAAACTGCAAGGTTTAGTTTAGTTCCCTTTATCCCTTAAAAAGGAAAGGCATAGTTGTAAAACTTTATCAATTCTCAAATTTCTAGTCTGATTCCTTGCTCTTTGATTTGTGGTTGGTCATCACACCAGCTCTATTTGCATTTTTATTATATACTTTGCACAAATTAAAATAATGAAAAATAGCCTTGACATAAAAAAAAATTTAAGTTACACATCAAGGCATATCGCAGTTCAGAACAATCAAATTAGGAAGCTGACACATATTCCACTGATGCTGCATTCCTTAAAATACCTTCAGAAATTCTTTTTGGGAACAGACTTCAGATCCAGTTCTACAAGTCACACAAGAAACGCTGTGTCATTACTTTTTAGTTGAGACTCCTATTAGACATAAAACAGTATCACTAACCTGACTGCTTAATCTTTTTCACCAGACTTTAGTACAAATTCTCTAAATTGTTTGGATTCAACTTGATTTTGTTATTTCCCAAAATCTACGCTCAAAGGATGAAGATGGTGAAAAATAACACAGGCTCAAAATGAATTCTAAGAGAAGTTCATAGAGCATTTTCTGCCATACCTGAAAAGTTGCTAATTGAAAGAGCTCCAAATAACTACTCTGAATGATATACACACTTACTTGTAAATCTAAATTCTGAGATTTTAATCCAAAATCAGTTATATTTGTCTACAGTCAATTGTTACATATATTAGCTGTACTTTCCTCCCCTAATGTGCTAAAGGTTACACCTTAAATCGCCTTCCGAGAAATACTACTTAAAAAACAAAAAAAACAAACAAACTCTGCCTTCCTGGAAGGACACTGAAGAGACTTAACAGGGGCTATCTCTGAGGAAAGGAACAGCATGGCTGGAGAACAGGAAGAAAAGACTTTTCACTGGATATCTTTGTATACCTTTTGAATGTTGTACAATGTGAGTGCATTACACATTTTTTAAAACCTGCTTAACAAAATTACTTCCAAGTGTCGGATATTTCTGGCTCCCAAGCCAGAAAAGAATACTAGCGCTAAAGAATTGTGGAGTTCATTTTAACGTCACTTCGCTGTGAATCTGAACCTCCAGTTCCAGTGCAGAGCTATTCACACCAACGGCAGGGAAACCTTGCAAGCAGTTCAAGTTCACTAAACTCATCATAGCTGGACCATTCTACTGTATCCCTGCATTAAAGTAAACATCATTGGTAACAAAAACTTGGTACTACAAAAATTAATGTGTCAATTCAAGAGTAAAAAACAAAGCAGATTAATGAGCTATAAAAGGAGCAATGATCCAAATACATCTTTGAAAAGTAGCAAGTCAATAACACATAAACTGTATATTCAGTAAAATGCTGCAAATTCCCTTAAAATGCAGTCCGTCATACTACGGAAACGTGGAAAAGATGTCAAGTATGGTGCCATCAGCAACATAATTAAAGCAGCCTGAACTAGATCTTGCAATATGATCTGTTGCTGGACACAATTGCACAATCTCAATTACCCAGAAGATTCTACCAAACAGGAAATTCATGATGTGACTTTAAGAAACACAGGAATTACATTTAAAGATGAATACGTTCAAAAGCCTGGAATTTGTTCCAGAACAAGAAATAATTTTATAGACCCCTTTTCAAATGTTCAACGGGCACGAATGACACGAATAAGCTTCCGATCAGGAGCTCTCGAATTACAGTAAATCTAAAATGTAGTGTCTAAAACCTTGGAAGTTAGTGGAATGTTTCCGATCTGGAAATTTCCTGGTATTAATTTAATTTCATTTAAAACACACTCACAGTGTGAATTGAAGCTGATCTATCCCACAAAACCATCGTGATCCTCAGGCGATAAATGTAGATAAGCCCCCTGCAAACTCTCGGGGACTTTAAAAACACGGTCCTGTGCACAAGAATGACCGCCACTGGAAAATATTTACAACATCTCCCAGCATTGTGAAGAACTTTCTGATCTCGAGGGCGCCCAACGGATCGGAATCTCACTTGCTCCAAGTGCGAACACTGTTCCGTCAAACAATACTTAAATGAGCAGCGGAATGTGAGTAATCGGCGAGGCCGCCAGCTTCTCCGGCTGCAGGGTTCTCGCCGGCATCTCACCCACCCCCAGCTGCCAAAGGAAATGCGCTTTCAACCGAATCGGAAACGCACCACTCAAGCTGGCACAGGGCTCTCCGAGATAAAGTCGGTATTTTAAGCTCTATGGGCCGCTGCTAATTCAACTGCAAACTCAAAAAGAACGCTTCTCAAAATGGGATTTGGACACAGAGGCTTGCAACCAAGTCCGGACTAACGCCCTCCGCCGTCAGTTTTGCTCAGGCGACCGCAGCCTCCGAGTCGGGCTTTGCCCTCCTGCTTCTCCCGGCAGCTCCCCGGGCTGCTGTGCTCAGA
>NW_005370687.1:636551-641297 GCF_000412655.1 Myotis brandtii
CCAGAGCAGCAACCCCCAAGGAGGGAATGCGCAGGGTGCAGCCAGGGCCGAGCTCCAGCACCACCACCGCCTGCCCCCCACGGACCTGCATCCTGCACACAGCCGACCACCCACCTAGGTGTGCAGGGTGAGGGTGCAAGGCGCACAGGGAGCGCTGGACAGGGGTCGAAAGGGCGGCGATGCCCTCCCCCAAGGAAAATTCCTGCCACTTGGTGCATCGCCGAGCTGCGGGGGCAGGCCTGGCTCTGGGGCATGCGGGGCCAGCTAGCCGCCACGGCCCCAGGCCCAGTGACACTCACCACACGGAGCCATAGGCGCCGGAGCCCACCGGGGACAGGTTCTGGTAGCGCTCGGGCACCTCCCAGATGGTCTTGTTCAGCTCCTGCCGGTAGAACTTGGGCCTTTCCTGAGACATCTTCCAGCTGCGCCGCCTGGGCTTCCAGTGGTCGCTGTTCGCGAGCCAGAGAACAGGAGCCTCCCGCCGTACTCTCGCGAGATGAGCTCCCGAGACGCTCCGCGAACCGAGATTTTACCCAATATGGAACCTGCCCAAGGGAGGGGGGAGAGAAGGGGGCGGGACGGGAGGAGCAGTTCTCGCGAGAAGAGAGCAACAGCTGGACACCAGAGGAAAGAGCTTGGCGTCGGTTACGGGCGGGAAGGCGACCCGGGAAGGATAAGGTAAGCAGGCAACACATGCCGCGTGCGCCCCACCGTGGCCGGCGGGGCAAATGCCTGGTGGAAATTGACGGTGACAGTGTCGGGAAAAGAGCCAAAAGATCTTTGAACCGCGGTTAGTCACCACCAGCAGCAGAACACCTGCGCAACGGAACCCCTAGTTGTCAAGAAATCACTGCATTACAAAGAGAGAGAAAGGTTCCGCCCAGAAAACTGTTGCATTCCCATCTACTCAAGGACATACGGCTTACTCTTAGGAATTCTGATTAAATCTATCCCAAAAGTAATTATCAGCCCTGCCTAATAGACTGACGCTTTGCAACCTAACTCTCCTAGGAGTTTTCAAACTTTAAAAAATATATATATTTTATTGATTTTTACAGAGAGGAGGGGAGAGGGATAGAGAGTTAAAAACATCGATCAGTTGCCTCCTGCACACTCCCTCCTGGGGATGTGCCCGCAACCAAGGTACATGCCCTTGACCAGAATCAACCTGGGACCCTTCAGTCTGCAGGCCGAGGACGCTCTATCTACTGAGCCAAACCGCTTAGGGCAGTTTTCAAACTTTTATGTGCATAAGAATCACCTTGGGAGTTTAAAAATGCAGATCCCCAGACAGGGAGTCTGATTGGATAGGTCCGTGATGGGAACCAAGAATGTGCATTTTTACAATACCGCCCAGCCACTTCTGATTAAGGAAAGTCTCTGGTACCTCCCTTTGAGATGTATTTTTTAGACCACTACCCTGAGGACCCGGCTGGTGTGGCTCAGTGGTTGAGCATGGACCTATGAACCGGGAGGTCACGATTCATTTTCTGGTTGGGGCACATGCCTGGGTTGTGGGCTCGATCCCCAGCAGGGGGCGTGCAGGAGGCAGCTGATCCCTGATTCTCTCTCATCATTCTTTTTTTTTTTTTTAAATATTTCTTTATTGACTTCAGAGAGGAAGGGAGAAGGAGGAGAGATAGAATCAATGATGAGAAAGAATCATTGATTGCTGCACACCCCCCAATGGGGATCGAGCCCACAACCCAGGCATGTGCCCTTGGCGGGAATCGAACCTGGGACCCCCCCAGTCCGCAGGCTGACGCTCTGTCCACTGAGCCAAGCCAGCCAGGGCCTCTCTCATCATTCTTGTTTCTGTCTCTCCCTCTCCTTTCCTCTCTGAAATCAATAAAAATATATTTAACAAAACAAAATAAAACAAAAAACACTTCCCTGAGGGTTTGAAATGGACTCCTGCCCTGAAGAACTTCCACTGAAGAGGACGTTAAGCATTTAATTCATGCCTCTCAGGGTTAGAAGACCAGGGCAGAGAGTGGTCTTAGTAGGCAAGTCAATTGATCTTTCTTAGACCTTAATTCCAGTTAATGCAAAAGAGAACTCATTTCTTACATCCCCACCTAATAGGGTCATTTGTAAAGCTGAACAAGATATTAAATATGAATGGGCAAGGTATTATAATCCCATGCCTACTCCCACTGTTACCAACCTACTCCTATGCTCAAGCTTGTTACAATAAGCAGAAGAATGGACCCTAAAAGAAATAACAAGGTACAAGCCAATTCTCATCACTTCCCATGATTATTCTCTTTTGTGTTATACATCCCTTGGAATGCTTAGATTTTGCCTATCTTGTCCCTGCATCTAACATAGGGCCTAGAACAGGGGTCCTCAAACTTTTTAAACAGGGGGCCAGTTCACTGTCCCTCAGACCGTTGGAGGGCCGGACTATAGTTTAAAAAAAAACTATGAACAAATTCCTATGCACACTGCACATATCTTATTTTGAAGTAAAAAAACAAAACGGGAACAAATACAATATTTGTATTTGCATGTGGCCCGCGGGCCGTAGTTTGAGGACCCCTGGCCTAGAACATAAAAGATATTCCATAAATACTTTGTTGAACAAATTATGACCATTGAACTGCGGTTAGTCACCACCAGCAGCAGAGCACATGCACTACAGGTAATACAGGATCCTCAGTTCTCCTCTAGGAAAAAAATTAGAAAACCTAAAGCCTGATTCATGCAAAGCTTTTTTTTTTTTTTTTTTTAAATTCAATGTGGCTTAGCCTGGATTCTCTTGCCTACAAACACATGGTGCTTGAAAATGTTCCAAGCCAACCTGCAGGTTAGGGAGCTTTCAAAGAAGTAATGAAGGTTGAAGGAGGAAGTGAGAGCAAAAATATGACTGTGAAAAAAAATGAGGGCTTGGAGTGGAGAATCAAGGAGATGAGGGAGGAAACTTGGAAGTAGGAATCCTAAGAAAATCATAAATTTATCCAACAAATTGGGATAATGAGGTGAGAGTGACCAAAAGGGTAAAGATGGAGTGAACGTTACATTCACTCGCTCATTCAGCAAATATGTGTTAAATGCCTACTAGGTGCCAGGCATTTCTGATGAAAGGGTGATCTAAAAGCAAATTTGGTTGTGCCTACATGGAGCTTACAATTAACTTGAGGGCAGTCATTCAATCATTCAACACAAATTTCTTGGGCACTTACTATATCTACCTCACAGTTTTAGGCATTGATGATTCAGGAGTTAATGAAAGATAAAAATCCCTGTCTTTAGAGGGGAGAGACAGTTACAAAAAGGAATGGGAAAAGTGAATACTATGTTAGACATGAATACAGCAATCCAGCAATTGTAAAACTGCAACGGCTGATCAGAAATATAAGGCTGTAGTGAGAAACAGGGGCTGGGACTGAGCTTTGTTAACCTAATAAACATTCAACCCTGTGAAGAATTTTTGTGAGTTTATGTGAGCCAAACTGCCAGCCAATGCGGGGAAGCAGAATCTCAATGGATTGAGATAATGCTCTGGAGAATGGCAGCTTTGCGTCTTACAGTATTTTATACATTGCAATCTAAAGAGGTGACATAAGTGGGTTGTATGAAATCCACTGGTGATAGATTAGGGAGGCTGGAGAAAGCAAAGCAGGGAAACCTCTGGGACTGGATAAAAAGTAAAATGATAGACACATACTTCTTTTACATGGGTGAGTATAGGACAGTTAACAGTCAACAATGAACTCAGTGGCAATGAGGGGAATCTGTGGTCTCTGCGGAGCAGTGCCTGTGCTTTGAGGGGTCCAGAAAAAGGAAAATTACTTTGACATTTAAAAACATATATTTTTTTATTGATTTCAGAGAGGAAGGGAGAGGGAGAGATTGAAACATCAATGAGAGATAGTAATTGATTGGCTGCCTCCTGCACGCCTCCTACTGGGGAGTGAGCCTGAACCCAGGCATGTGCCCCACCCAGGCATATGCCCTTGACCAAACCCAGGCCCCTTCAGTCTGCAGGCCCACGGCTCTATCTTCTGAGCCAAACCGGCTAGGCTACTTTGACATTTTAATATGTCATCATAGATGCCAGAAGACAACAGACAGGCTTAGTTAAGGTGGAGATTGTCAGGGAAGATACCGACCTACGACATGACTACTCACCATAAATTGCTTTTCGTTAAAAACTTTTTATTTCAGACCATCTTTTGTGGCTAATTTAGGTCTCTGAGTTTGCACGGCGGCCAAGCAGGCCTTCCCTGAGCTTGTCAGACTAGCATGTGGCCCCTTTCGCCCACAGCTTCGAAGGAGGAGGTTAAGGCAGGTCAAGGGAGAGAGCAGAGCCGGAGGCCTGGGCAGCAGTGTCCCCCAGTGGGGGGAGCCAGCTTGTGGGGCCCTCTAGCCTCCAGTTCCCTCGGCCTCTTCTGACCTGATGTGGTTGTGGGGAGACAAGTGAGTTCCTGTCTGTGAGGTGCGGGCCGAGGCTTGGCATCAGGTGGGCCCTCCATCAAGAGCAGTGGTCAGGCCCCGGGCGTGGCCCAGTGGCTGAGTATCCATCTATGAACCAGGAGGTCATGGTTCCATTCCCGGTCAGGGCACATGCCGGGGTTGCAGGCTCCATCCCCAGGGTGGGGCGTGCAGGAGGCAGCCGGTCAATGGTTCCCTCTCATCATGGATGTTTCTATCTCTCTCCCTCTTCTTTCCTCTCTGAAAAGAAAGAGTAGTAGTCAAACCAGTGGTCAAACCTGGGTGGCACAGGTGAGGGGCTTCCACGCC
>NW_005370687.1:641666-646990 GCF_000412655.1 Myotis brandtii
CCGGCGCGTCGCGGGCGCTCAGTCCAAATCTGTGGAATGAATGACGGTGGTTCCTGGCAGCTTCTCCCAGAGGCATTGTCTCCGCTGCTGAAAGGCCGCGGGGAATGGCCGTGGCAGATGCGTGCGTTTTGCAAGCTGCATCCTTTCAAACTCGTCGGTCTGATTGGTCAAAAGCCCCAGGACCAGTCCGCTGCCCGGGCCTCACCCCACACCCGTCCATCTCCTCCGGAGGGCCGGCGGCGTGCCTCCTGCTTTCACAGGTCACTGCTGTTGTTCATTCTGTCCCCGCGACTGAGCCCCCACTTCCACCCCACCCCCTGAACCCCTTTCTCTTCTAATCAAACCCTATCGATGTATCAGTGTTCCCCCGAAGCCTTCTCCAACATCCCCACCCCGATAATGAGTTCTCTGCAGCACACCCTACCTGTCCCCCAAGATCATTGTTTCTGTGCCTATTGGTCAGCTCCATGGGGGCTGTCATCTTACTGCTCTTCCCCAGCCACCAGACAGAGACTGAAGGACACTGAAAGCTCTTTGCTTGTGCCTCTTCCATATTCCACATACATTCCCCATTTTAAAAAGTAAAAAAAAAAAACACAAAAAAAGTAGGTTACGGGCTGTTTCTGATGAAATTCCAAGTGCTTATTTTGAAATGTTGGAAGTGAAATTTACCTTCCCATGATTAAGAGAACAGGAAAGATGACAATATTGTGGGAAAGATTCTTGCAATTAAACTAAGGCTCGGGATTTCACATTTATTGGGTTGCATTTAAAATAGTTATTCTTGGCTTTTAAAATACTTTCAACACATTTTGTAAGCGAATCAATGGGTGGCTGGGTAGGTAGGCATCTTTAGAGGATAAAGGAGCTAGGTCAAAAGTGCCTGTATTATAACAGTGTCCCCATTTTAGCATGGAGAGACTGAAAAAGGTGATTGGCTATGTTTGCAGTGGTTCACATACTTTATTGCGTAGCAGAGTCGCCCGGAGGCCTTCCTAAACAAGACTGCTGGCCCATCCTTAGAGTTTCTGATTAATCAGGGCCCGAGAATCTGCATGGGGATGCTGTTTATGTAGGGACAGCGTGTGGACGACAGAGATCAAACGAATTTCTATTCGTTAGTAGTAAATCCAGATACCCCAAATTATGTCACATGTATGAAATTACAAAATGAAACCTTAAGTAGTTCAGACCCACGGTTCATCCACTTAAATATTTTGTCTGATAGCAGGAAGCACCAGAGAATTGTTTTCTGAGTAGACATTATCTTCAAGATTACAGGCAGAGCTTAGCATGTTGCCGCTCTCACTGTGCGCAGAGGCCCATCACACTGACACTGCTCAGGAGTCGTCGTGTTGCTCCCTCTTGTGTTGTGTCTTGGCTGAAAGGTCACTTTCCCATCAGTGTGGTTTGGATGACTTTTTTCTGTGATGCATCACCTTCTCCACACCAAAGTGCATCTGCCACTTGTCAGTAGGAGCTTCTGGTCATTGTACCTTGTTGGGAAAGGAAAGGGTCCTGCTGGTACATGCAAATGAATCATGAGGGCTTCTGTGAAATCAAGAAAGACTTAATGGAACTGGAGAAAGTCCGGAGAAGACTGCTAAAAAAAAGAAACCCAATAAGGAAATCATGTGTTTTTCTTTATTGCCTTTAGCTAGTCATAGGATGAGCCCTTTACAGACGGCCTTCCACCTGCCCCTTCTAGACATCCTCACTATGGTCCCATGAGTTATGATTTGGTTACCTCTCCCCTAGAGGTAATAGTAATGGTCTCAAACTGGTCTTTTTAGCTTGGTCTCTTCTAACTCCAAGTACTGTTCAGTAGAACTTAATGTGATTATGAAAATGATTTATGTCCAGTATGGTAACCCTTGCCATGTGTGGCTGTTGAGCACTTGAAATGTAGTTAGTGTTCCCGGCCAGTGTGGCCCAGTGGTTGAGCATCGACCCAGGAACTAAGAGGTCACCGGTTTGATTCCTGGTCAGGGCACATGCCCGGGTTTCGGGTTCAATCTTTAGTAGGGGGCATGCAGGAGGCAGCTGATCAATGATGTTTCTCTCTCATCAATGTTTCTATTTCTCTATCCCTCTCCTTTCCTCTCATTCTAAAAAAACAAAAAACAAACCAATAAAAAACATATTTTAAAAATAAGAAAATGTAGCTAGTGTGGCTGAGGAATTGAAATTTTTATTTTAATTAAATTAAATTAAATTTAAATAGCCACAAGTAGCCAAGGGCTACTGTCTTGGACAGCATAGCTCTAGACCATACCATTAACATACTTGTTTTCCCAAAGCATGTCTCTGTTCATATGACTACATCTGCTCAAACACTTTCAATAGCAGAAACGTCCAGGTTGAACCAAGCATTCAAGACCCTCTGACAATAGGCCTCAACCTGCTTTTTTGGGCTTATCATTGACTTTACTAAAATCTATTGAATTACTTGCCTTATTATCTTGAAAATTTTTTTTTGCCTTATTATTTTATTATCTCTGACATTTATCCTATCCTATTCCTAAAATACCTTATTCTCCTCCCTGCCCCCAGTTTGGACAGAGCAGAGCTCAAATCATATCTCTCCCAGGAGGTCTTCCTCATCCCTCTGGGTTGGGATTATTAACTCCACTCTGTAGGAGATCACAATGGTATTAGGATGTGGTATCTATTTTGGAATCAGAAAGACCAAGTTCAGATCCTGGCTCTGCTTTTTACTAGTAATTGTAGGACTCTGAGGACATCACTAAATTCATCAGTAAAATGAATATAATCATTATCAGGAAAATAGTACCTATCTCTTGAGATGATGTGTGAAGAACCTTGCGCATGGCAGGCAGCAATAACTGTTAATTCCGTATTTATTTATTTATTTATTTATTTATTTTTATTTCTTTATTCATTTCAGAGAGGAAGGGAGAGGGAGAGAAAGAAACATCAATGATGAGAGAGAATCACTGATCGTCTGTCTCCTGCACACCCCCTACTTGTGATTGAGCCCGCAACTCAGGCATGTGCCCTGCGCCAGAATTGAACCTGGGACCCTTCAGTCCGCAGGCCGACGCTCTATCCACTGAGCCAAACCGGCTAGGGCAATTCCTGTATTTCTTATTTCTAAACTCTCAGAGCACTATATTTTTATTTTAGTAAACTGTAGAGTTTTTGTATCCCCAGAGCACCTAGCATTCAGTAAGTGTTTGTGGAACACTAAATTAATTGACCACAAGTGAAACAGTATTCTTTAGTTAGAAACAAATGAAGACCAAGATTACATATGGGAGGAATTTATAAAATTGTGAAAATAAAAGCAGACAAACTTACTAAGTCCTAGTCTAGTCTAGTCTGAAAGCCATTTTTTGAATAGAAATGATGTAGATTGAAGACAGTATAATGAAATACTACTTTCCATAAATGAACTCATGGGATATGATACCTCCAAAGGGTATTTATATTTTGATACCTCCAAAATATAAATACTTCAGCTTTGGAAGAGAGGGAAATTCTTGGAGGATAAACTAATTTGTGATGGGAGGAGATGAGGGTTTTTGTGTGTGTGTGTGTGTGTGTGTGTCTTCAGTAACAAGGCCTTTGATACAGAAGTCACACATGGAGGTCTACAGGCTAAATCCAGCCTGCAGAGGTGTTTATTAGATGTGTACTATGGTTTTAAAAATATGTAAAGTAATTGACAGCATTTAAAAGTCAGAAGACTTCACATAAACTCTGGAATTACGGCTTCTCTTGGAAAAGGTCAGATCTGGCCATGCCAGGCCCAACATGACCCGTGACAACAATTGCTGGAGCTGAGTGGCTGCCGCTGCCCCGAGTCCCACTGTTCCCGTGGTCCTTGATGTTCACACATTGCCAGCTTTTCACCAACCTGGCCTTAGTGCCACTTTTGGAAACAAAATGCTGGATTTTAGACCCTGGATCCAACCCAGGATGGCAGTTACTATAATCTCAATATTATTAGCAGGTTAGTTAGGCTTTTTTAGATGCCAGAAAGAGATATATTCTAGTAATGGAATTTTACTGTAAAGTTACATTGTAAAACGAAACAAAACTGGGTCAATATTGCTATAAGGGGGGAGGGGAAATGTA
Organism: Myotis brandtii; assembly: GCF_000412655.1. Lineage (NCBI taxonomy): Eukaryota > Metazoa > Chordata > Mammalia > Chiroptera > Vespertilionidae > Myotis > Myotis brandtii. The sequence goes on from NW_005370687.1 coordinate 645,768, forward strand.
TTAATGTACAGTTCTACTTGTTTGTTTGTTTTTCTGTAAAAGACATGAAGTCCTAATTCTCTTAAGTGATACATTGTGAAATACCTCTTCCATCTTTGATATTCCCCAACAACATTCTCACTTCTTTATAGAATTTGTGATTTTTAGTTCATATGTATTATATAGCACACCAGTGATACCCAGCGCTCTAAGGGTAAAAATACAATATGTAACTATAGCCCAATTATTTAATTTTTCTAAAACCTCAGTTTTATCACCTATAAAATAGGGATAACAGTAATACTTGGATTATTGTGGGAATTAAATGAAAAAACTCATGAAAAAAATTTAGTGCAATGCTTGTCATATAGTGAGTGCTCTATAAATGTTGGCGATGATAATGATGATGATATTCGATCATTTTGAAGGAAAGCAAAGTTGATGATGCATTAAACTTGTTTGCAGCCTCACCTATTAAAGAACTATTTGGCCTTAGACGGTTTGGCTCAGTGAATAGAGCACCAGCACAAGGAACAAAGGGTCATGGGTTCGATTCTGGTTAAAGGCACATACCTTGGTTGCAGGCTTGATCCCCACCCCCATCAGAGACCCTGCAGGAGGCAACCAATTGATATGCCTCTTTCACATCAGTATTTCTCTGTCTGTCTCTCCCCCTCCCTTCCACTCTCTCTAAAAAAATCAATGGAAAAATATCCTCATGTGAGGATTAAAAAAAAAGAACTATTTATATAATCTACATACTTTGTGTTTACCTATATATTTTATAGCTATTATAAAACTGCAGTGTACTATGCAAATGCAAGGTATCACTCATATATATATATATGAATATATATAATAGAGAAATATGCTAATTAACTAGGATGCCGTAATGGTTCGACCAGACAGGAGGAGGTTGCATGCGCAGCGTTGGGGGCGGGGTGCCAGGGGCCTCCGTGCACCTGCGCCTGCTGCTGCTTCAAAGGCCGGAGAGGGAGGCAGGGCTGGACCAGCAGTGGCTGTGGCTGCTGCAGGGCCGGACCAGAGGGTGGGCAGCACCACACGATTTTGAATCATGCGCTGGACTTCTAATATATATATATATATCTACACTAATAAAAGACAAAGATGCTAATTGACCATACCTTTGCTACTCCCATCAACCAATCAGAAGAGTATGCAAATTAACCCAACAAAGATGGCCATTACATTTGCATACTGTAGGTGGGGCGGCACAGCGTGAG
>NW_005370687.1:647078-651481 GCF_000412655.1 Myotis brandtii
GACCCAGGAGGCGGGGCAGGCACTGCGGGATCGGGCCTGCCATCTGCTGCCCGGGGAGCGGGCCTAAGCCAGCAGGTGGTTATCTCCCGAGGGGTCCCAGACTGTGAGAGGGCACAGGTCGGGCTGAGGGACCACCCCTCATATATCCTATCTAATAAAGAGGGAATATGCTAATTGACTGCCCCGCCCTCAAAGATGGCGGCGCCCAGAGCCAATAAGAAGGGAATATGCCAATTGACTGCTCTGCCTTCAAAGATGGCAGCACCCACAGCCACAAGATGGCGGTGCCCAGTCCCCTCAGCCCTGCCAAGGCAGCAGGCTGCTCCACATGCCTGCCTCCAGAGACCCACAGTCCCCTCAGCCCCCCAGCCTCCCAGGGCTGGCCCAAGGCCCAGGCAAGCCTTGGATGGTGGCTGCCCAGCCACCACGGCTGTCTGAGGCTCAGGTAACCAGGGCTGGCCAAGGCTTGAGCTGCTGGCAGAGGTGTGATGGGGTGTAGTTCCCCTGAATGCTGGGTCGCCTCCCATCCCTGAGGGCTCCCGGACTGTGAGAGGGGGCAGGCCAGGCTGAGGGACCCCCCTCCAGTGCATGAATTTTCATGCACCAGATCTCTAGTATATATATATATTTTAGAGGCCCAGTGCACAAATTTGTGCATGGGTGGGGTACAGCCAGCCCACCCCGATGGGGGCCAATCAGGGTCAAGCCGGCAGGGGGGAGGGGATGTGGGAGGTAGGCCAGCCACACACCTAATTGGGGGGGGGGCACTCAGGGGCAGGGCCGGCCAGAGGGAGGGGCCTGGAGAAGACCCACTGAGCTGAAGCTGAGCATGGGCCTCAGGCTTCCCAGGGAGGATGGCCTCCGCAAGGAAACAGAAACCACCAGAAGGCTCTGCAAACAGGCCCTGAGCTCCCTTTGGCCAGGCGGACTCAGAGCTGGTGTCTCTGTGTGTACATTAGACACAGCCCGGCACTTGCCTTTGTCTGTTGGTCAAATCCATTGCATGGAAAAACATGTTCCCCTTCTTCTCTCTGGGCCCTTACAACAAATACAGGCCAATTGTAAGGCGCGGGCCCCAGTGGCAGTGCCAGGCCCCACAATCACCCGGAATTTAGGCCTAAGACAAGTGGGTAGCAGTCTCCATGGAACAGAACACACTGCTTGAGAGTCTTCATTCTCCCCTAAAATGTGCCCAGCTGCTTCTCTTTAGCCAGGATAGACTGAACTAAGGAACCAAAGACCGAGTTTCCTTCGAGGTGGGATCCACCAGGAGCCGGCTGGTAGCAAGGCCCCTCACAGGCAGCTGCCTTCCCCACAAGCTTGGTGTGCTCTGAGCTGGTCCGTTTCTGGTGGTGCTGGGTCCTGGGCTGCTGGTTGGGTGGCAAGTCCACAGGGTTTCTCTCTGCCACCTTCCTGGCCTCCCCAGCAGTACCCTCCAGCCTGGCACGCCAGGCGGCTGTCGCTAGAGCCGGGACTCAGAGAGTGAAGGAGTTGGCCCATGCGGAGAGGGACCCACCCACAGGTGGCCAGGCCATGTCCCACCACCTCCGCTTCTCAGTCTTGCTCGCATGGATTGGGCCAAAGCCTGCTGCCCAAGACTGGTGCCATGTGGGGAGGGTCGCCACAGGGAGAAGGGCACCCTGACCTGCCAGCCTTGGTGATGATCATCTTGGTGCCCAACTGATTAAATTTGTCCCACAGAGCCTTCATCTCAAGCTGCACACTCACGCTGGCCACCTACTTGTTCTTTACCAGTGCCTTGGCGATGGCCAGGCAACTGGCCCCGGGGCCCTCAGTCACTAAAGGCTGGCGCATCATAGTGACTGGTTGTTCCAGTCATTCCACCGTAATGGTCACTGGGCTTTTATATATAGAGATATGATTTTTACCTCATATATATATATACTTTTTTATTTATGTAAAAGAATTTTATTTATTTATTTACTTATTTATTTGACATCAGAGAGGACAGGAGAGGGAGAGAGAGATAGAAACATCAATGATGAGAGAGAATCATTGATTAGCTGCCTTTTGCACTGGGGATCGAGCCAAAACCTGGGCATGTGTCCCAACCGGGAATTGAACCATGACCTTTTGATTCATGGCTTGACCTCAACCACTGAGCCACACTGGTGGAGCTATGTGGAAGAATTTTAGATTTTATGCCTTTTTTGTTATTTAAAAACACAGATGATCAAGAATGGTTCTATTTTCTTTCAGAAGTGGATTTATGCCCTAACTGGTTTGGCTCAGTGGATAGAGTGTCAGCCTGCGGACTCAAGGGTCCCAGGTTTGATTCCCGTCAAGGGCATGTACCTTGGTTGCGGGCACATCCCCGGTGGGGAGTGTGCAGGAGGCAGCTGATCGGTGTTTCTCTCTCATGGATGTTTCTAACTCTCTATCCCTCTCCCTTCCTCTCTGTAAAAAACCAATAAAATATATTAAAAAAAAAAGAAGTGGATTTATATCCATCATTAACTCCTCCTCCTCCTCATTGTCTCTAGAGTTTAAAACCAGAGTTTTAAAGCTTAAAGTGGCCCTTAGATATCATTTGGTCCAACCATGTCATTTTATGGACAAGGAAACTGAAACTTATTTTTTAAGAAACTTGCCCCCAATCAGACAGCTAGTTAGGAAAACAGCCAGGGCCAGAAGCCCATTCTCCTGAGAACCTGTGCAACGCTTTTTCTGCTACACCATGATGCCGCTAATTGGATACTATGTAGTCATTTCAGAAATATTTGTTGAGGTCATACTAAGTGTCAGGCACTATTCTGGGCTCTGAGAATACAGCCATGAACAAAGTCCCACCTCTTAGACTAACATTTTAGTATGGGAATCAGACAATGGTCAAATAGATAAGCAGTTGCTAGGAAGAACAGGAAAGGTAAAGGGATAATGATAGGTGCGCTATTCCCATCGAGGAGGTAGAAGACACTGTATTGACTGACCACTTAGCCCTTAGCATGTTTAGTGAAAATTGGTGGTTATACTGACTTTTATCTCATATTCATTTCCCTACACCATAACCGAATATAAAGAAAACTGGGCTTCCTAGCAGGACACCTGGGTTCCAGTCCTGACTCTAATTATTTAACAGTCAAGTCTGTTTAAACTTCTGGGCTTTGGTTTCTCCAAAATGAGATTGATTCTCACTTTGCATTCTTTATAGGCTAGTTGTGAGTATGAAATTATAAAACACATGAGGAAGTTTTATAATACTGCAATGTGTTATGCAAATGTAAGGTATCATTATATGGAAATGTTACTAAAGGGGTCTATATTTTTAAAATTGTTTTCTGTTTGGTCTGTTTCCACCTGTCCAGGAATGATGCAGCCACCAAGGAGCTATCAGGATTTTGACTCTAGATACAGGGCAAGTTCTTACTCGTATGATGTCAAGCGAGATGTGTACAACGAGGAGACCTTTCAACAGGATTACAGAAGGAAGTCTGCCTCCTCTGGGAACTTGGATATTGACATCACCACCTTCCAACACCATATCCAGTGCAGGTGCGTGTGTGTGGTCATTTACATGCCACCAAGCTGACAGCACCATACCCCTATTTGACTCCTTTTGGTGCCCATTTCTGTCTACCTCCTCTGAATCCCTGGCATCAGAACCCTTAGTTTACAGGGTGATTTCTCTTCAGGTTTTTGTTTTGTTTTTTGGGGTTTTTTGCTTGTTTGTTTGTTTTTGGTGTGTGTGTGCTTTGTCTTGTAGCATCTTCTTTTTTTAAAAATATTTTTTTATTTATTTCAGAGAGGAAGGGAGAGGGAGAGAGAGAAACATCAATGATGACAGAGAATCATTGATTGGCTGCCTCCCGCATGCACTGTAGTGGGGATTGAGCCTGCAACCCAGGCATATGTCCCTGACTGAAACCGAACCCAGGACCCTACAGTCCGCAGGCCGGTGCTCTATCCACTGAGCCAAACCTAGGGCTTGTAGCACCTTCTTGATTGTAAACTTCTTGGATGTTCCCCACAGCATCTAGGGATGATATTTAGTAAATCCATTGTTTGATTGACCACCATTACCAGTCTCTTAACAACAACAACCAAAAGCAACCATGATGGACTAATTAGTGACAGAGAATGACATACTTCTAAACTCATACCCAGCTGTGCCCACGCAGTACTTGTGGTCATCAACATGGGACCCACCTCCTGTGATACCCACTGTGACCATGCAGGCTCTGCAGTTCAGAGGTGCCTCCCCTGTTTCTGTGCTGTGAAACTTTTAGCAATCTGGTAAAGCTTATGAACCTCTGCATAATTTCTTTTTACTCTTTTTTTTATTGTGATATAAAACATACTAGTAGTCCAGTGCACGAAATTTATGCACATTAAAAGGGAATTAATTGCCCTAACCGGTTTGGCTCAGTGGATAGAGCATCGGC
>NW_005370687.1:652740-657164 GCF_000412655.1 Myotis brandtii
AGTAACAAAGAAACAGAATTAAAACTTTATTGTGGGGAGCCACTACAGTGTTTTGGACAGGTTCAAGCCTTGGACTGATGAGAGGGCATGGTCCTCTCATTGCCACGTGCAAGTCCCAGTTAGGAGGGCAGGGCGCTCCCAGCACAATTATAGCCAACAGCTATAGTTGTAAGCTTGAACCTATGGTCCGAACACGTGGCCCCACGTGCCTGAGTGATGTAGGCTTGATAGAGTTCAGGTGCATGTAGTTGAGTAGGATTGAAACCCAGGAGAATGTTGTAAACATCTTGGTCACACCCTTACTTTGCCTCGTAGCATCTGCTATAAATTAAAGGCATGGCTGTGGGCATGGTCGCTGTCTCTCAGAGAATCAGCGTCCCACTGAGACCCGGTTTTCATTCTCTTGTCTGTCTTTTCTAAGCCTTTCAGCCGCCCCCACTCACGTTCACCCCTGGCCGTGCTGGCGTGCGGCACACTTTAGAAAGATCTGCCTCCACGATCCGAGGGCGGGTTTCTGCCTCAAACGCCGCCCTTATAGGAAACAGCTCCGGGAAACAGCTTGGGGGAGGGCGCAGCCATTGCCAAGACAACCCCTGCAGGACTGACTTCCTTCCACTTGGTCGCGGCGGTTCTTCTGGATGCGATGAACACCACCCATGGTTTTTATATAAGTAGATAACACTAAATTAGCTGTTTTAACTATTTTTAAGTGTACAAATCAGCATTCATGACATTCACAATATTGTGTAACCATCACCACTATCTGTTTCAAAAACTTTTCATCACCTAAACAGAAACTCTGTACCTGTGAAGCAATAACTCCCCACTTTCCCCTCCCCCAGCCCTGGTAACCTCTCTTCTGCTTTCTGTCTCTATGAATTGCCTTTTCTTGATATTTCATTTAAGTGGAACCACACAATACTTGTCTTTCATGTCTGGTTTATTTCACTTATCATAGTGTTTTTGAGGCTTGTCCATGTTGTAGCACGAATGAGTACTTCATTTTATGGCCAATAATATGCCATTATATGTAGACAGCACATTTTGTTTATCCATTCATCTGTTGGTGGTCACTTGGGTGGTTTCTATGTTTTGGTTATTGTGAATAATGCTGCCATGAATATTGGCATTGGAGTCTCTGTTGAGTCCCTGTTTTCAATTCTTTTAGGTATGTACCTAGGAGTAGAATTGTTGGATCATGTGGTAATTCTGTGTTTAATTTTTTGAGGAACTGCCAGACATTTTTACAGCAGCTACACCATTGTACATTCACACCAGCAATGTAGAAATATTCCAGTGTCTCTATATCCTCTCCAACATTTGTTATCTATCATTTAAAAAATTATAGACATCCTAGTAGGTGTGAAGTGGTATCTCACTGTGGGTTTTGCTTGTTTGTTTGTTTTACCATTTCATCATAACTAAATATGATGAACATCTTTTCATGTGCTTCTTGGTCATTTGTGTACCTTCTTTAGAGAAATGTCTACTTGCTTCCTTTGCCCTTTTAAAAATTAGGTTGTTTTTCTTCTGTTGTTGAGTTGTAGGAGTTCTTTATATGTTCTGAATGTCAAACCCTTATCAGATATGTAATTTGCAAATATTTTCTTCCATTCTGTAGGTTGTCTTTTTTCTCTGTTGATTGTGTCCTTTGGTGCACAACAGTTTTTAATTTTAATGAAATTCAATTTATCTATTTTTTCTTTTGTTGCCTGTGACTTTGGTGTCATATGTAAGAAATTGTTGTAAAATCCAAGATCATGAAGATTTCCCCCTATATGTTCTTCTAGGAGTTTTATAGTTTCAGCTCTTAAATTTAGACCCTTGATCCAATAATTTTGAGTTAATTTTGTAAGGTGTAAAGTAAGGGTCCAACTTTATTCCTAGCTATGTGGATATCCCATTTTCCCAGCACCATTTATTGAAGATACTGTTCTTTTCCCATTGAATGGTCTTGGTCAGAGTTTTTTTCAATGCATAAAATACATTTATAATAATAAAAGCATAATATGCTAATTAAACCAGACATCCTTCCAGATGACCTTCCGGACGAAGCCAGGGCTGTGAGGGAAGCCCGGGTCCTAGGTGCCAGAGTGAAGCTGGTGCTGGTAGCCAGGGGAAGGAAGGTCTACTCTTGCATGAATTTCATGCATCAGGCCTCTAGTAAAATTTTAAAGGAAACCAGTTTTTCTAAACATAGTTTATCAAAATATGAAAAATCCCAAAATTATGTTATTTAATAATGTGGACCTAGTAGCTATCATAATTTCAAAGTAGTGATGAATATAAATGATATTTTAATATATCTGCAGCAATTTTAATGTAATATGAAAATGTTTGTGATTTCTATTGGTGACGAAATCAAGTTCTGCTATACTACTCTGGTTTGTTGTTAACATTCATAATTTGAAAGAAGTGCTCAATTTCAATTAGGAAGTTAGTAAGTATAACAAACGATATATTTTCTTCTAAATTCACATATCTCATGAATTTAGAGTCTCAGGGGGTCCATAGACCTATGGTTAGGAACCCTTTTTTTGTGACCTACACCATGATATTAACCCTAATTACTCAAGCTGCCCTACTCACACGCTGGATTTATCACCCACAATTGGCATGTGTTGGGTGACAAATGAGGAAGGCCTCCACACAGCCCTCTTGCAGACTTCCTTCTCTCTGATGCATTCTCCTTTATCCATATCCTGCCTTTTGCAAGTTGCGGTCTTGGATGCCCCTCCCAGTCTTACACCACTACTCTCATTTTCTCTGCTCCATGATGGGTCAGAATATATTAAAGAGGGCATTTGGGGGCCACTTTGGCTTTGTCTCTATAAAAGGATAGTCTTTTCCTGACTTATCCCTCATCCTAAGCAGGTTCTAACGCTCCTCCCCCTGCCCAGGCCTTGGACATTTAAATCTGACCAGTTCTGCCTTGCATGGGCTTTTATAGCAGTTCTTAGTCCCTACTTCTAAACACACAGTTATATCCACTTCTGAATTTTAACCTGAAAGGCACTGTGGTTAAGAGCAAGACTGAGAAGCCGGATTGCCTGGTTTTGAATCCCAGTTCTGCTGCTTCCCAGCTGTGTGACCATAGGTAAGCTATCCAACCCAACTGTGCCTCAGTTTCCTCACCTGTAAATGGTGATGGTAATAGCACCTACTTCATAAGGTGATTGTGAGGATTTACTCATTTTTCTTATTATAGTTGGTATACAGTATTATATTAGTTTCCAGTGTACAACATAGTGATTTGACATTTAGATACCTTACTAAGTCCCCAGGCAACGTTACCACAGTATTATTGACTACTAGAGGCCCCAGGATTCGTATACCAGTGGAGTCCCTCGGCCTGGCCTGCACCCTCTCACAATCCGGGACCCCTCGGGGGATGTCAGACTGCCGGTTTCTGCCCAATCCCCAAAGGCCAGGCCAAGGGACCCCACCAGTGCACGAATGATTGTGCACCGGGCCTCTAGTATGCATATCAGATCTTTGGTTAATCTCTTCCCGCCCTCCCCTCTCCCTCCTTCCCCCTGAGATTCATCAGTCTGTTCCATGTTTCCATGCCTATGCTTTGAGCGCCTGCCCCCTGGTGGTCATAGCTACTGGTTGAACAGTTGAACAGTCAAATGGTTGAACCGTCGCTTAGGCTTTTATATATATAGATATTCCCCTTCACCTTTTTCACCCACCCCTCTAGTCACCTCCCCTCTGGCAACGATCAGTTTGCCTCTGTTTCTGTGAGTCTGTTTTTGTTTTGTTTTGTTTGTTTGTTTCGGTGGGGTTTTTTTTAGATTCTACATACAGGTGAAATCATGTGGTATTTGCCTTTCTCTGTCTGACTTATTTCACTTAGCATAATACAATGTTGCCATCCATATTGTCACAAATGGCAGGATTTCATTTTTTTATATATCTGAGTAATAGTCCATTACATCATGTCTTTATCCATTCCTCTATCAATGGACATCTAGGTTGTGTCCATCATGGCTATCTATCCTATCTAATAAAAGAGAAACATGGTAATTAGCCGTACCTCTGCTACCCTTCCCATTGGCTAATCAGGGCGATATGCAAATTAACTGCCAGCCAAGATGGCAGCCGGCAGCCAAGCAGCTTAAAGCTAACAGGAGGCTTGCTTGCTTCAGTGACGGAGGAAGCCAACGTTCCCCGCCTGCCGCTGCCGGCCTCTGAGCTTGCAGTTTGAAACATTGTTACAAATATAGAAGCTAAACAAAACCCCAGAAACCTGCTTTCAGCCAGCCGGGATCTCAGAAGAGCTGGAGAAACAGTGTTTCGATTATAGAACCCAAACAAACCAGATACCTGGTTTCAGCAGCCGAGGCCTCAGAGCTGGAGCCAAGCCGCCTAGCTAAAGCTGGCCCAGAATAAAAAAAAAGAAAAAAAGGACAGGTTGGGAG
>NW_005370687.1:663853-666271 GCF_000412655.1 Myotis brandtii
GAAAGAGAAACATTGATCAGTTGCCCAAGCAACCCACAACCTGTGTATGTGCCCTCACCTGGAATCGAACTCATGACCCTTTGGTGCGTGGGAGGACACTCTAACTACTGATCCACACCAACCAGGGCCTGGAGCTACAATGAGTTCCCTCAGGGGGGGTGCTGCTCATCCAGGAGCCGGGCTCATGGCTGGTGAGTGCAGCGGAGGTGGCAGGAACCTCCCCAGCAGCACTGAGGAGCAGCGAGCCGAGTGGTAGGGAGCAGCAAGCAGGCGGGCGGTAAGGAGCAAGGGGTCCCAGACTGTGAGAGGGCACAGGCCAGGCTGAGGGATTTCCCCCCACCCCCAGTGCACGAATTTCGTGCACCGGGCCTCTAGTATATATATAAAAGCCTAAGAAACTCTTACAATGAAACAACCGGAACAACCAGTCACTTTGATGTGCACTGACCACCAGGGGGCAGACACTCAATGCAGGAGCTGCCCCCAGCCCACAGGCCCCGATTGCCAATGGAGCCTGCCGGCCAACCTCCTGGTCTCTCCCCCCCAGCTGGCAGGCCCTGATGGCCTGATCAGGGCCGGGCCCCCAGGCTAAAACAGAGAACTAGGGGTGGGTGGCAGTGAACGCAAGTGGCGAGGAAGGAGGGGGAGAGGCGGGGAGGTGGGGAACCTGATTGGCCCTGATCACCAGCCAGGCCTAGGGACCCAACCCGTTCATGAATTTCGTACACCGGGCCTCTAGTTGTAAATAATGCTGCAATGAGCATACAATTACATATATCTTTTTGAATGTTTTGTTTTTTTGTTTTCTTCAGATAAACACCCAGAAGTGGAATTGCTGGGTCATATGGTATTTCTATTTTTAGTTTTTTGAGGAAACTCGATACTGTGTTTCATGGCTGCACCAACTTATTGTTCCACTAACAGTGCACAGGATTCCCTTTTCTCCACATCCCACCAACACTTGTTATTTGTTGACTTTTTGATAATATCTATTCTAACTGGTATGAAGTGGTGTCTCACTGTGGTTTTGACTTGCATTTCCCTGATGATTAGTGATGTCAAGCATCTTTTCATATGTCTGTTGGCCATCTGTATGTCTTCTTTGGAGAAATGTCTTTTTATGTCCTCTGTTCATTTTTTTTTTAAAATCATCACCCAACAATATGCTTTAATTGATTTGAGAGAGAGAGAGGAAGGGAGAGGAAGAAGAAGAGAGAGAGACAGAGAAACATTGATGGAAACATTAATCAGCTGCCTCCCTTACATGCCCAGACTGGGGATCAAACCTACAACCCATGTACATGCCCTGACCAGGAATCAAACCCACAACCCTTTGGTGCACAGGACGATGCTCCAACCAATTGAGCCATACTGACTAGGGCTCCTCTGTCCATTTTTGATCAATTGTAGGTGTTTTTTTCTTATTAAGTTGTATGAGTTCTTCATAAATTTTGAATATTAACCCCTTATTGGCTATATCATTTGGGAATTCGTATCTTTTCTCATTCAGTAGATTGTCTTCATTTTGCTGATGGCTTCCTTCATGGTACAGAAGCTTTTTAGTTTGACATAGTCCCATTTGTTAATTTTTTTCTTTAGTTGCACGTGCCCAAGGGGACACATCAAAACATATATTACTAAGACTGATGTCAAAGGGTTTATTACAGTAAAACCTCAATTTTGTGAACCTCCATTTAACAGATAAAATTTCCAGTCTGCATGTCATATGTGAAAATTAACACCCTATTAATTTAAAAATGCTTTTAACCAAGATTTGCTTATACTTATTTTTTAATTGTATTTTATTGTTTAAAGTATTACAAATAGTAGTACATATGTCTCCTTTTTTCCCCATTGACCTTCCCCTGACCTCCCCTACCCACCGGCACATGCCCTCACCCCAGCCTCCACAGTGTCTTGCATCCAATGGTTATGCTTATATGCATGCATACAAGTCCTTCAATTGATCTCTTACCTCCCCCCAACCCTCCCCAGCCTTCCTGCTGTCGTTTGACAATCTGTTCAATGCTTCTCTGCCTCTGTATCTATTTTTGTTCATCAATTTATAATGTTCTTTTTTATCCATAAATTAGTGAGATCATGTAGTATTTGTCTTTCACTGACTGGCTTATTTCACTTAGCATAATGCTCTCTAGTTCCATCCATGCTGTGGCAAATACTAAGAATTTCTTATTTTATATAGCAGCATACTATTCCATTGTGTAGATGTATTACAGTTTTCTAATCCACTCATCTTGAAAATTTTGGAGATTACACCCTTATCAGAGATAACATTGGCTAATATGTTCTCCCATGCAGTGAGCTTTCTTGTTGTTTTGTTGATTATTTCTTTTGCTGTGCAGAAGCTTTTTTATTTTGATGTAGTCCCATTTGTTTATTTTCTCCTTAGTTTCCATT
>NW_005370687.1:666674-684433 GCF_000412655.1 Myotis brandtii
TCTCTTGCCCTAGGATCTGTGTCTGTAAAGATATTGCTATGACATATGTCTGCAATTTTGCTGCCTATGGAGTCTTGTAGGATTTTTATGGTTTCCCGTCTTACATTTAAGTCCTTTAGCCATTTTGAGTTTGTTTTTGTGTATGGTGTAAGTTGGTGATTTAGTTTTGCTTATACTTATTAAGAGGTTTTTGTTTTTTCAAACCTCGCCCAAGGATATTTTTTTATTGATTTTTAGGGAGAGTGGAAGAGAGAGGTAAAGACAGAAGGAAACATTGATGTGAGAGAAACACATTGATTGGTTGCCTCCTGCATGAGCCCCAACCAGGGTTCAGGCTGGGGAGGAGCCTACAACCAAGTACATGCCCTTGACTGGAATCGAACCCAGGACCCTTTGGTCTGCAGGCCAGTGCTCTATCCACTGAGCCAAACGGGCTAGGGCTATATTTTGTTATTAATTCACTTTTATTTTAAACAAATTTTAGCAAATAGGCCATATGTTGAAAAAACACTGTAGTAATTTCACCGACATAAATAAATATGACATATCAGCAACTATAGTCTACATATTTAAATTCAAGAGTCACCACTTGTAAGCAGTGTTTGGTGAATGATTAGTCAGCGTGTGATCACACCGCTTCCAGAGTGGTAATTGATTCTGTTTTTCCATGGTGTGACTTTCTACAGCAGATTTTTGTTTGTTTATTTGCTTAGATTTATGTTTTATTAATTTCAGAGAGGAAGGGAGAGGGAGAAAGAGATAGAAACATCAATGATGAGAGAGAATCATTAATCGGCTGCCTCCTGCATGCCCCCCCGCCACCCACTGGGGACTGAGCTTGAAACTTGGACATGTGCCCAGACTGGGAATCAAACCATGACCTCCTGGTTCATATGTCAGGCATAATTTGTCAATTTCCTAACATACACATTTGGAAAATCTACTTTATTACATAACAGACTTTTGGCTTTAACAGACGTCCCTTTGCCCAAACTAGTTGTTATATACCAAGGTTTTACTGTACCTATATAATTTCTCCATTGTATATTCTTGCCTCCTTTCATAGATTAATTGACCATATAATTGAGGATTTATATGTGGGCTCTCTATTCTGTTTCATTGGTCTGTGTGTCTGTTTTTGTACCGGTAATATACTGTTTTGATTATTATGGTCAAATCAGGAAGAATGATACCACAAACTTTCTTCTTTCTTAAGATTACTCTGATTATACATGGTATTTTATGGTTCCATATAAATTTTAGGATTATTTGTTCTAGTTCTGAGAAGAATGCTATTGATATTTTAATAGAGATTGCACTAAATCTGTAGATTATTTTAGGACACTTTAAAGATATTAATCCTTCTAACCCATGAGCATGATATAGCCTTCCATTTTTTTTTTGTGTCCTCTTCAATGTCTTATAGTTTTTAGAGTATGGGTCTTCACCTCCTTGGTTAAATTTATTCAATTTTATCTTTTTTGATGCAAATACAAATGGGATTGTTTTCTTAATTTCTTCTTCTGGTAATTTGTTATTACTGTATAGAAATACCACAGATTTTTGGATATTAATTTTTTATCCTGTTACTCTACTGAATTTATTTATTAATTCTATTTTTTTGGTAGAGTCTTTAGGGTCCTCTCTATATAGTATTATGTCATCTGCAAATAGTGACAGTTTTACTTCTTCCTTTCCAATTTTGATGCCTTTTATATCTTTTTCTTGTCTGCTGTGACTAGGACTTCCAATACTATATTGAATAACAGTGATGGGAGCAGGCATCCTTGTCTTGTTCCTGATCTTAGAGGAGAAGCTTTCAGCTTTTCACCATTAGTATGATGTTAGGTGTGGGTATGTCATATATGGCCTTTATTATGTTAAGGTAAGTTTCCTCTAGATCCACTTTGTTAAGAGTTTTTGTCATAAGTGATGCTGAATTTTGTTGAATGCTTTTTATGCATCTATCGAGATGATTACATGATTTTCATCCTTGCTTTTGTTGATGTAATGTATAACATTAATTGTTTATAGATATTGAGCCATCCTTGCATCCCTGGGTTAAATCTCACTTGATCATGGTATATAATCTTTTTAATGTATTGTTGAATTCAGTTTGCTAGTGTTTTGTTGAGAATTTTCACGTCTATTTATCAGGGATATTGGCTGGTAATTTTCTTTCTTTTCTCCTCCTCCTCCTCCTCCTCCTCTTCCTCTTCCTCCTCCCTCTTCTTCTTCTTCTTTTTGGTGACAGGTTAATGCTGGCCATGTAGAATGAATTTGGAAGTGTTTCTTCCTCTTCAATTTTTTTGGTAATAGTTTGAGAAGAATAGGTATTATTCTTCTTTAAATGTTTGGTAAAATTCACCAGTGAAGCTGTCTGGTCCTGCACTTTTGTTTCTTGGGAGGTTTTTTTTTATTATTACTGCTTCAATTTCATTGCTAGTAATTGGTCTGTTTAGATTTTCTCTTTCTTCCTGGTTCAGTCTTGGAAGCTTGTATGTTTCTAGAAATGTATCCATTTCTTTTAGGTCGTCAAATTTGTTGGCATATAATTGTTCATAGTATTCTCTTATCATCCTTTGTATTTCTGTGGTGTTGGTTGTAACCCTTTTTTTCATTTCTGTTTTTATTTATTTGTACTCTCCCCCTCTCTCTTGTTTTCTTGATGAGGAGGCTAAAGGTTTCTCAATTGGGAGAGTTTAAAAAGTATTTGTAAATCACCAAGCAAATAAAAAGAACTGTATACGTGGAGGTTTTTAGTTAAAAAACAAACAAACACACACACACACCCACACACACACACACACACACACACACACACAAAACACCTCACAATCTTTTAACTCCATCTCTTCCTTTCTGCAGCAAATCTAATCTCTCTTCCCATTTTCTCCCTCTTAGTTAGCAACTGCAAACACACCCTTCCTTGTCAAAATCTCCTATTTGCTGTCACATTGACTTACATTCCTCATTTTTAAGCTACAATTTCAATGTCTATTCCTGTAACACCCTCCTTGATTTTCTTCAGTTTTAGATCCTCATTATTCCCTCTTCATTTTGTTTTGCCATGCGAAAGAGCGTTGATGACTTTGCCGACGGTAGCTTCTCTTTTGCCAAGTGGCACATGGAGAGGAGGAGAGGAGGGCAGACTGGACTTGGAGAAGAAACAAATTGTCCCAATGCCATGCTTTACTCACCTCCATAGAAGGACAGAGCACCTGCCTAACACCCAGGGACTCTCATATAAATAGCAATGTGATGCTCCTTTCAAACCAATGGTCTTGCTCTTGGCTCCTGAGCAGAATTTGACAGCTGTCGATAGGAAATGTGGCAGCAATCGAGTGGACAGAAAACTGAACTAGGAATCAGGAGACCTGGTTCTAGCCCCAGCGCTGCTCACACTTACTACCGTGACCTTGGGAAAGTCACTTACACCTGTTTGGCCCTTAGGGATAGTAATGCTCATGAAGTTGTGAGAGTCAAACATACGTTAGTTAAATTACTTCTCTTCTGAGCATACATGTTAGCCGTGCCACAGTCAAATCCCAGTTATCCAACTACAGCTCATACATGAAAAAATCTTCATACTCTTTGCTTTCGGCCCATACTGAAATGTAAGTGGCAGAAAGCCATGTAAAACCAAACTGGTTCTACTGAGCAATTGATTGATGGTGGTCATTCTTCTGTTTTAGATGATCTAAAGGTTAAAATAGGTTTTCTCAATTTCAGTATCATTGACATTTTGGACCAGACAATTGTTTCTTATAAAGAGCTGTTCTGTACATTTTAGGGTGTTTAGCAGCATCCCTTGCATCTACCCACTCGATGCCCATCATGATAATAAAAAAATGTGTCCAGACATGGCAAAATGCCCCCTGGGGAACAGAATTACTTCTGGTTGATATCTACTGGATTAAAGGATAACAGTCTTTATTTTACTGCTTTTTATTTACATGGCTAACTCCCTAAGTATGGTAACTTCACATTCTATATTTTCTATACATTTCTACATATTATAGGTCAAAGTCACATAGAGTTAGTGTTCAGTAAAAATTTAGTATATGGGAATGATGTGAATGTGTTAATTGCCCCCCCCCACCACCAATATCACATATCAAAAAACTGTCCTTATCAAAAGAAATCAATAACAGTCCATTTTCCACTGGAAACTTGGTAAGTTTATATTTTTCTAAACATCCAATAAAAACACAGACTTGATTTATACTCTGGACTAATAAGGCTTAGATTTTGTTATATGTATGATAATGGCTCTCAACTGGAGGCGATTTTGTCTCCCAGGGAACATTTGGCAATGTCTGGGGACATTTTTGGGTGTCACACCTGGGAGAGGGGGCATCTAGTGCGATGTTGCTAAACCTCCTATAATGCATAGGACAGCCTGACCAAGGATTATCCAGTCCAGTATATCAAAGTGTTGACAGTGCAAATAAGGAACTCTGCTGTGTGGGAAGAATCATGTACCGTGCCTTTTCTTGGCTATGTGGGCTTTTTCTTTGGAGAACTAACCAAGTCTCTGTTCTTCTTTCTCACAGCTGCTCATGGGACAGGTTCCTGAATTGCATGATTACAATCTTTCCCTTCCTAGAGTGGATGTGTTTGTATCGATTCAAGGAATGGCTTCTTGGAGACTTACTTGCAGGTATAAGTGTTGGCCTTGTGCAAATTCCCCAAGGTAAGGAAGATATGAAGCCTTTTCACCCACAGACTTACCTTACCTGCCAGATGTGTAACTCAGGATGGTTCCAAAAGACTCAGTGTAGTTTGGGACCCTGAATACTTCCAAGAGTATCTGCCAGGCCCATTCATGGCCATATTTTGCTTAACTAGTCATTTCATACTCACATGACTACAATAGACCTTATGGCATTGGTTTCACTTAGAAAGGTGAAGGGTATGAAACATAGCATGCGAGCACCTCTTCACCGAGTCACGCACACAGTCCAGAGGCGACTCTTTGGTCTTCTGAATGGCAGTCCAGATTGAAGATAAGATCATGCAGATGGATAGGGAGCTCGCTGGGCTTAGAAGCCTCATTTCCCAAATAGGAACCAACCTCTCTTGCCATTTTCTTTAACTCTTGCTTCCAGGGTCCCACAGGTGCCATGCCCAGTTATAAGATCACTGTGCTCAGAGAAGCCGAAGCTAGGGCTTCCCACTGGATATTCTCTTTCGTTCAGTCCTCTTGGTCCAGATGGAATATACTAATCAGGCTCATTTTACATTTCCTTTTCACCCACAGACTTACCTTACCTGCCAGATGTGTAACTCAGGATGGTTCCAAAAGACTCAGTGTAGTTTGGGACCCTGAATACTTCCAAGAGTATCTGCAAGGCCCATTCATGGTCATACTTTGCTTAACTAGTCATTTCATACTCACATTACTACAATAGACTTTATGGCATTGGTTTCACTTAGAAAAGTGAAGGGTATGAAACATAGCATGCAAGCACCTCTTCACCGAGTCACGCACACAGTCCAGGGGCGACTCTTTGGTCTTCTGAATGGCAGTCCAGATTGAAGATAAGATCATGCAGATGGATAGGGAGCTCGCTGGGCTTAGAAGCCTCATTTCCCAAATAGGAACCAACCTCTCTTGCCATTTTCTTTAACTCTTGCTTCCAGGGTCCCACAGGTGCCATGCCCAGTTATAAGATCACTGTGCTCAGAGAAGCCGAAGCTAGGGCTTCCCACTGGATATTCTCTTTCGTTCAGTCCTCTTGGTCCAGATGGAATATACTAATCAGGCTCATTTTACATTTTTATTTTTGTTGTTGTTGTTAATCCTCACTGGAGGATATTTTTTTCTCCCTGATTCTTAGAGAGAGTGGAAGGGAGGGTAAGGAGGTGGGGGAGAGAGAGAGAGATAGAGACACACACAGATCAATGTGAGAGAGACACATCAATTGGTTGCTTCCCACATGCATCCAACCCGGGCCAGGGATCAAACCTGCAACCCAGGTATGTGCCCTTGACCAGGCCAACGCTCTAACCATTATGCAACACCGGCCAGGGTGAATCAGGCTCATTTTTACTATATAACCAATGTTGGCTGGTAACACAGCTGACATTCCACTGTTATCAGGTTTAAAAAAAACACACACACATGGAAAGTTAACCCAAGATCAAATTTATCTACAGAGAAAGGGAAAGGATTTTGTTAATCTTTTACTCACGGTGGTTCACAGATCCCTACACAGACTTTAAACACCTCTGTTTCTCTGTTCTTCAACCAGGCAGGATTGAAGCTTGTGACTAACTGTACAGGCTGTGCCTAGCACAGAAGAGACCAACAAAGGGCCAAGGGGTAGCTTTCTGACACAGAGCCGTTAGTTGAGGAAAGGGATCCTTTTAAAAAAAATTATCATACGGTAACATGGGCTTTTTTTCTTTTGGTGTAAGTTCTGTGAATTTAAACACATATGTAGATTTATGTAACCCCCACCACAATCAAGATACATAACAGTTCCATCAGCCCCAAATCTCTGCTGTGCCATCCCTTTTTAGTCACATCCTCCCCTTACCTCTAACCCCTGCAATCACCGATATGTTCTCAATCACCAAGTCCTGTCTTTTTGAGACTATCGTATAAATGGACTCATCTAGTATGTCACTTTTGAAGGCTGGCTTCTTTAGTTCGGCATTAGGTTTTTGAAATTATTGCAAATGGTTATGTGCATCAATACTTTGTCCCTTGTCATTGCTGAGAAATATTTCACTGTATGGCTGTACCACAGTTGGTTTATCCATTCACTTGTTGATGGACAATTTGTTTCCAGTTTTTGGCCGTCACACATAAAGTTGCTATGAACAGTCATGTACAGATTTTTGTGTGAACGTGTTTTCATTTATCTAAGGTATTAAATACCCAGGAGTGGTATTGTTGGTCATATGGTAAAGTGTATATATATACACTTTATATATATAAAGGATAGATAGATAGATAGATAGATAGAAAGAAAGAGAGAGAGGGAGAGAGAGATAGAAACATCAATGATGAGAGAGAATCATTGATTGGCTGCCTCCTGCACACCCCCTAGGGGATTCAGCCCACAACCCGAGCATGTGCCCTTGACCAGAATTGAACCTGGGACTCTTCAGTCTGCAGGCCGACACTCTATCCACTGAGCCAAACTGGCTAGGGCTGGTAAAGTGTATATTTAACATTATAGGAAACTGCCAAACTGTTTTTCCAGAGTGGCTGTACCTACCATTTTACATCTCCACCAGCAATGTATGAGAATTCTAGTTCCTCCACACTCTTGTCAGCACTTGATATTGTTAGTATTTCTTCATTAAACTGTCTACTTAAGATAATTATAGATTTAAATGCACTCGTAAGAAATTACAGAGCAATCCCTGTATCCTTCACCCGCTTTCCCCAATGGTAACAACTTGTAAAACTATAGTTCAATCTTACAACCAGGTTATTGGTGTTGATACAATAAAAATACAGAACATTTCCACCTCCACAGGGATCCCTCTTGTTGCACTTCAATGATCAACCCCAATTGCCTCCTGTCCCCATTCCCTCCTCAGGTTCTAGCAAACACTAGTCATACATATGCAAACCTTTGGGATTGGCTTTTTCAACATCTTAAGTCTCTGGAGATTCATCTAGGTCAGTGGTCCTCAACCTTCCTAATGCTGCAACCCTTTAATACAGTTCCTCATGTTGTGGTGACCACCAATTTCATTGTTACAAATTGAACATAATTAAAGCATAGTGATTAATCACAAAAACAATATGTAATTATATATGTGTTTTCCGATGGTCTTAGGCCACCCCTGTGAAAGGGTCGTTCGACCCCCAAAGGGGTCGCGACTCACAGGTTGAGAACCGCTGATCTAGGCAGTTGTGTGTATCCATAGTTTATTCCCGTTTTGTTTTGTTTCTTGCCAAGTAGTATTCCATGGTATGGATGTACCACAGTTGGTTTAAACATTCACCCTCGTAGGACATTGGAATTGTTTGCAGCTTTTGGCTGTTACAAATATAGCTGCTATGGACATTTGTGTGTAGGTTAGTGATCATAGTCCTCATTTCTCTGGGATAAATATCCAGGAGTGTAATTATTGGAATGTAGGGTAGTTGCATATTTAATTTTTTAAGGACATACCAAGCTCTTCTCCAGAGTGGTTGTGTCATTTGATATTCCTCCCAGCAATCTGTGAGGGGTCTGGTGGCTCTGCGTCCTCACCAGCATTTGGTGTTGTCACTACTTTTTACTTTAGTCATTCTGATAGCTTGTAGTGAGATCTCACTGTGGTTTCAGTTTGCATTTCCCTAATGGCTACGGATGTTGAACAACTTTTCACATAGGAATTTTCCATCTATATATTTTAATAAATGGCTCTTCTTGTATTTTGCTCAGGTTCTAATGGGATTGTTTGCATTTTCACTATTGATCTTTGAGAATTATTTATATACTAGAGGCCCGGTGCATGAAATTTGTGCAGGGGGTGTGTGTCCCTCAGCCCAGCCTACAACCTCTCCAATCTGGGACCCCTCGAGGGATGTCCGACTGCTCGTTTAGGCCAAATCCTACTGGGATCTGGCCTAAACAGGCAGTCAGAAATCCCTCTCACAATCCAGGACTGCTGGCTCCCAACCACTCGCCTACCTGCCTGCCTGATTGCCCCTAACCGCTTCTGCCTGCCAGCCTGAACACCCCCTAACCCAGTGGTTCTCAACCTTCTGGCCCTTTAAATACAGTTCCTCATGTTGTGACCCAACCATAAAATTATTTTCGTTGCTACTTCATAACTGTAATGTTGCTACTGTTATGAATCATAATGTAAATATCTGATATGCAGGATGGTCTTAGGCGACCCCTGTGAAAGGGTCGTTCAACCACCAAAGGGGTCGCGACCCACAGGTTGAGAACCGCTACTCTAGGGTGTCACAGCGGACTTGAGTGTAGTCTTCTGCTTCTCAGGGAAGGTCATCTGGAGTTCAGGCCTCCCCTGCCGGCCTGGTCTCCCCCAACTGCCCTCCTCTGCTGGCCCAGTTGCCCCAAACTGCCCTCCCTGCAGGCCTGGGCCCTCCCAACTGCCCTCCCCTGCTGGCCATCTTGTGTCCACATGGGGGCGGCCATCTTGTGTATTGGAGTGATGGTCAATTTGCATATTACCTCTTGATTAGATAGGATTTTTGATACTAGTTCTCTGTCAATGTGTTTTGCAAATATTTTCTTCCAGTCTGTAGCCTGTCATTTTTTTGTATGTGAGTGTGAGTTTAAATTCTCACCTGAGGATATGTTTATACTAACTTGAGAGAGAGGAAGGGAGAGCAAGAGAGAGAGAAACTTCAATGAGAGAGAGAAACATCAATCAGTTGCCTCCATGCATGGATCGAGCCCTGTCTGGGAATCGAACCCACAATCTTTGGTGTAGGGATGAAGCTCTGACTGACTGAGCCACCTGGTCAGACCTGTAGCCTGTCTTAACAAAATATTTAACGAGAAACATTTTTTATTTTGATGAATCCTAGTTTTCAGTGTCTTTTATTTTAGCCATTCTAAGAGGTTTGTAGTGGTATATGATCGTGGTTTTAATTTGCATTTTCCTGATTGCTAATGAGGTCAAACATCTTTTTATGTTCTTATTTGCTGTCCTCATATTCTCTTTGTTGAAATACCTGTTCAAGTCCTTTGCCCATTTTTAAAATTGGAATTTTGGTTTTCTTATTGTTAAATTTTGAGAATTCTTTATATATTCTGGATTCAAGTTCTTTCTAGATATGTGATTTGCAAATACTTTCAGTCTATAGCTTATCTTTTCATTCTTGACAGTTTATTTCACAGAGCAAAAGGTTTTAATTTTGATAAAGTCCATTTTTTTTTCTTTTACAGATTGTGCTGTTTCTATCTTATATTGGAATTATTCACCTAAATCGAGGTCACAAAATGTTTCTCCTATGCTTTCTTCTAAGTCTTATAGCTTTATGTTTTACATTAAGATCTATGATCCATCTTTAGTTGATCTTTGTATAACATGAGAAACATAGGTCAAGATTATTTTTTGTTGCATTTTCAGCATTATTTTTAAAGAAGACTATTCTCCATTGAATTGTTTTTGCACTTTTGTCAAAGATCATATAGCCATGTTTTTGTGGGTCTATTTCTGGACTCTCTATTCTGTTCTATTGATCTATGTGTCTATCCTTTGCCAATGTCATATCTTAATTATTGTGTCTTTATAGTTAGTCTTACAATTGGATAGAGTGATTCCTCCAACTTTGTTCTTTTTTCAAAATTGTTTTAGCTATTCTTCCATATAAACATTTTGTCTATATCCACACACAAAATTCTACTGAGAGAATTTGATAGCTGTTGCATTAAATTAATAGATCACTTTGCCGATAATTATGTTGAGTTTCCAATCCATGATCACAGTATGTCTCTTCATTTATTTAGGTCTTCTTTGACTTCTTTCATTAGCATTTATAGTTTTCAGCATACAGATCTTATACATATTTTGTTAGATTTATACCTATTTCATTTTTGAGGAGATATTGTATATGATAATTAAAAACAATTTTGTTTTCCAGTTGTTCATTGTTTGTATATAGAAATGTAGTTGGTATTTATGTGTTCACCTTGTATCCTGCAATTCACTTAGTAGTTCTAAGAATCTTTTTTTAAAATATCTTTTTATTGATTTCAGAGAGGTAGGGAGAAGAAAAGAGAGAAGCATTAATGATGAGAGAGAATCATTGATTGGCTGCCTCCTGCACACCCCACACCGGGGATCAAGCCTACAACACCAGGCATGTGCCCTGACAGAGAATCGAACTGTGACCTCCTGGTTTGTATGCTGATGCTCAACAACTGAGCCACGCCAGCTGGACAGTTCTAAGAATCTTTTGTAGATTTCCTAGAATTGACTACATTGACAATCATGTTGTCTGTGAATATAAACAGTTGTGTTTCTCTCTTTCTATTCCAAATGGGTGGTTGTTTTTTTTTTTTTTACTTTTTCTTGTTTATTGTGCTGGTTAAAACTTCCAGTACTATGTTGAATAGGAGTGGTGAGACTAGGAATTCTTGCCTTGTTCCTGACCTTAGGAGGAAAGCATTCACTATTTTACTAAACTACATTGTTAAGAAATATGTACACTGGTGCTAAAACCATAAAGAAAGCTAAGAGACTATTATCACAAAAGTCAAAATAACAAATACCTTTGTGGGAAGAAATGGAGTTGTGATCAAAGACCTGGACGGTGGTAACATGGGTGTTTGTTTTATAAATATTTATTAAGCTCAACACCTATTTTCATGCACTTTCTATGTGTATATTACATTTGACAATAAAAATGGGGATTACTAAATTAATTATCAAAACTATTACTAAATTAATTACTAAAAAAGTAATTAAGACAGTGTGGTTTTTCAGAGATAGACAATTAGGCCAATGGAACAGAAAAGAGTTACACATATATAAGTTGCATGGTTTATATCATATGTGTCACAATAGAAACAGACTTTTTTCATAAATTGTGTGAAACAACTGGACTCTTGTGTGAAAAGACAGACTTCTATCTCCCACCATACACAAAAATCTATACCTGGCAGATTAAAGATCTAAATGTTAAAGGTAAAGCAATAAACATTTTTTGGGCCCTGGCCAGTTTGGCTCAGTGGATAGAGTGTTGGCCAAAGTGTCCTGGGTTCTATTCTGGTCAAGGGCAAGTACCTTGGTTGCAGGTTCCTCCCCGATGTGGGCCCTGGTCTGGGCTCATGCAGGAGGCAACCAATCAATGTGTTTCTCTCACATCGATGTTTCTCTCTGTCTTTCCCTCTCTCTCACACTCTCCCTAAAAATCAATGGAAAAATATCCTTGGGTGAGGATTTAAAAAAAGAATAAAAGCAGTCTTGTAAAAAAACAACAACAAATTTTCACTCGCCTAAAAGGAAAAGACAAATTGAGTTAAATAAAAGATTGAATTAAGTAAAAGTTAAGAACTGTTCATTCCAAGACACCATGAAGATTGAAAAGCGAACCACAGAATGGGAGAGATATTTGTAACAATATACCCAACAAATGACAATCTGTAACATATATACTCCTACAAATCTGTAAGGAACAATGAAATTAATCAACATTATTGGCAGTCAATGAAGTGAAAATTGAAATTAAAATAAATTACACACTAGCTCATACACATTAAAAATTAAAAATCTGACAGTATCATGTGCTAATACAGAGGCAGACAATGGGAACTGTCATTCAATGCTGGTGGGAGTGCAATGTGCAACCATTTAGAAAACAGTTTGGCATTTTCTGGTAAATGCCCCTGCAGTTATGCTGCAGGATATATTCTCTCAAGGAACTCATACATCTATGTACCAGGAGACCTGTGTATAAAAATATTCATAGCAGTATAGTCCATTATAGCCCCAAACTGGAAACAAAGACAGGAGACCAGGCAAACCTGGAGACAAAGAGAAGGGGAAAGTAGCTTCCTTGAATCCTGGTGGCTTTTTAGTTCTGGTTCCAGTCTCTCGTGTGGCTCAGCTGCCCTTTGTACTCTTTTAATAAATTTTCTGTTTTGCTTAAGCTAATCTGAGCAGGTTTACTGTTTCTTGCAATCAATAGAGCCTTGCTTAGAAAAAGAATGTGGAAGGGCAACCTATAATTTACAGGAGACTTCAGAAATCTATCAATCAATGTGAAATTCGTATTTGAGCCCCAATGTAAACACAAAGATTGTAAAAGAAAGCACAACATATAATAGCAATTGATTTCTTTAAGATCACCCCCAAGCCCCAAACCCACTATACTTCTGGCTCAAGGTCTCTCATGAGGTTCCAGTCAAGGTGTCAGTCACCTCAAGGCTCTACTGAGGCTGGAGGGTCAGTTTCCACCAATGTGTTTGCTGACAGGCCTGGTTTTCTTGCCACGTGGCTGCTTGAGTGTCCTCACAAGATGACAGCTGGCAGGACCAACTACTTGTATGGGACCCAATGCAAAATGAAATGCAGAGCCCCTAGTTCAAAAATTATTCAGAATTTCAAGATGGTCAGAGTAAGGCATGAAGCCAAGTGTGGAAGCTTCTAAGCCCAGGGCTCTATGTGATTGCATCAGTCACACCCTTGAAGTCAACTCTGATAGCTGGTGACCTGAATGAGAGAGAGAGAGAGAGAGAGAGAGAGAGAGAGAGAGAGAAACCAAGACAGAAGCCACAGTCTTCTTGCAACCTAAATCAAAAGTGATATCCTATCATTTTTTTGTTGTATTCTACTTATCAGAAGCAACTTATAAGATCCATCCCACACTTAAGGGGTGGGGATCACACAAGGGCATGAAAACCAATTAGCCATTGCAGATCATCTGAGAGGCCCTCCACCACAACAACCATTCATGAGATAAGCAGGGAAACGTGAATACTGGCTGGATATTTGATACTGTTAAAGAACCATTATTTCTTACGCATGATGATGATATTGTAGTTTTACATTAAAAGGGTCTTCTTTTAAAGATACATTCTGAAATATCTACTGATGAAATGATCATGTCTTTGGATTTGCTTCAAAATAACATGATTTGCTTCAAAATAACATAGAGTGGGAGGGGAGTGGGTGCATGGGTAAAACAAGATTGGCCAAGAATTGACCATTGTTGAAGGTTTGGTGGATACATGGTTTTCATTATATTCTATTTTTGTATATGTTTTAACTTTTCCATTAAAAAAAAGAGCCTTGCTTGTCCAAGACAATAAATCAGCTCAGTGGGCTCACTGGAATGATCTAAGTTGAGTGCCTCAGATTCAAATTTCCTGATTTTCATGGTGCTTTTTAGAAAAGAAAGTATTGAGGAAGGAGCTAAAAGAAGAGATGAGAGTAATGAGCATATGGAAGAGAGACAACACATACCAACTTGGAGTCAAGTCAGTTCAGTGGGATTCTTGCCTTGCTCTCCAGCTTTGCCTTGAGTCCTGGAGAATTATCAGGGCCTCTGTACTAGGCTGGGGTGCCAGTGGGCTGCTGCTGAGCTGTTGGAGGTTGAGGTCTGGTTGCTGTGATGTTTGCTTTCCATGATTAGCATGAAGACCTCACAGGGAAAGGTGTTTAAGCCTATGATTTAGAATTGAGGTATAAAACCATGTGGTACAACAGGAAGAGAAGCTAGGAATCAAAGGAGACAATAAAAGATACTAATTAAAGGCTGTATGTCAAGGGATACTAATACCATGCTCAGCCAGCCATATACATAGATCATTTTCATTTTAAACATTCTTTACAGTTTTTATTTAATGTGACTTTTAAAAGCCAGGCCACCTTTTCTTACCTAAATTATCTTGCTTTTCAGTCCTGACGTTTAGTTTGCTGTCAAGGCAACTGATCCCTCCTCTCAATATCTCATATGCAGCTTTCACTTCTTCAGTAATTTATGTAATTTTTGGATCATGTCATCAAATGTCTATTGGTGAGTTCAGTTCTGGAACCGCAGGAGGTGGTGAAGTCCCCACCTCAATTATTTACCTATTGCTAAGGAACCCAAGTTAAAGCTATGTGCAAGGTAGGAAGAAAGGAGACAGAGGATGGGCATTCTAGCCTCAGGATTAGTGTTTAGATTTTAGAAATGGAACACTTCTAGTATGTCATTATCAATGTCACCACCAGGCGAAAAGGCCAGAAAGCTATTTCCCAAAGGAATTAAAGGACAGACGTACTTTCCTTGAGTACTTTCCTTGGTGAAATTACCTGAATGCCTCCACCAGAAAGGTCCAGGAACGATTCCACCAATACTTTGAGTGGATCCATCTTTCCATTGGACCCAGGATAACCAAACTCCATGGGCCCAATTCATAATGATCATTTTCTCACTGTATTAATTTACAATGAGAAAATGCCACCATGGTAATCAAAGCACTTAAATCCATAGGAGGAGCACTTTCTTTCTCAGAGTCAAACCCATCTACTCTTTTATAGTCAGAAATACCTGTTACAGGAACCAAGCTAGTTAAAGGTCAGATAATCAGCAAATTTACTAGGTGAACCTGCATAGAAATCAAACTACGAAATGCCCCACCAGTCTAGGAAGGGCATTGCCAACCTTCACCCAGTGAAGCGCCTTTTCCTGGCCTTCCCCACGCAGCCAAGGCTGATAATTCTGACTGACATACTCTTTCTCCAGATGTTTGTTCAATCTGGGACCATCCCATTCTTCTAGCTGTGGAGTGCTACTCTGCCTTTTCAAAGGACAATAGCACATATTTTTACTAAAGTTCATTGTGTCGATTTTACTTTTAAACATTAGAGAGCAATTTCATTCCCACATTCCCAAGGCACATTACAATGACTTCCAAAGACTGGTAATAAGAGCTATTAGAGTTTTTTGTCTATCGGGTAATTTGTTGTTTTCTTTTTTTATTTAAATCCTCACCTGAGGATATTTTTTCCATTTTCAGAGAAAGTAGAAGGAAGGGGGGGGGGAGACAGGAAGAGAGAGAGAGAGAGAGAGAGAGAGAGAGAGAAATATTGATGTGAGAAATATTGATATGATCAACTCATTGCCTCCCACATGCACCCTACCAGAGGCAGGGAGTGAACCCGCAACCTAGGTATGTGCCCTTGACAGGGAATCAAACCCACAACCCTTCAGTGTGCAGGCCAACGCTCTAACTACTGAGCACACCAGCCAGGGCTATCAGGTAATTTAAAAGTAAGGTTTGCCTTTGCTCCCTGTTGTAGGTTGATGTGAACACTAAATGAAGTTATGTTTGAAACAGGTTTAGCTCAGTGTCATTTTGCACCTAGTAAATAAATCCTTCCTAAGTGTTAGGTATTATTTTTCTTCTTATTATTACTGTTAGCTTTGTTTTCTGATATATTCACCACCACCTCACTTTTCATCACTCTAAGAGCAGGCACGGCAGCTGAACCTGATACACATTCCCAGTCAATTTCTCTCTGCAACCCACACTATGTGCCCATAATGAAAGAGGTTTATACCTGGGCCACCAAGATCTCAATTCTGTGACTGGGTCATAGTTTGTGAGGCCAGAGTTCCTTCCCTGCTCTTTCTTACTCTCGATGGTCCCTTTCAAATAAGAAAAGTTCTTCAGGTCAAGGACAAAAACAACATAAGCTCATGCCTTGATTTTGTCAATAGTCTCAGTTTACCTGGACTTAAAAGCTCACCTTCTGCCTAAACATCTTCTTCATAGGCGCCTTCTTTCTTGTGAGCGCTCTGACGATCAATGTCCTGACGCTGCACCCATTCAACAATGGCCACCTGCTCCTGGGAACTTTCCTCAAAGAGGACTTCTCTGACCCCCTCTTCTTCACGGCCTACAACCAGTCCCTGAGTGTGGTGGCATCCACAACATTCTTGACTGGGATTATTCAGGTAGGATACGAGTCTCCAAGCCTCTGAAGAAGAACTAAATAAAGGGGCCACAAATAGACCCCTTCCTTTCATTGTTCCCGCTATCCATTAAGATACCCCAGTGATTTCTTTCTGGAAAACTTGTGGGATCTGTGGATAGACTGTGACAAAACTCCCTTGTCAGAAATCATCCACCATTGATTTTGGGGGTTTTTCTTTTGTTTTTATTATTCAAAACAGCTTTATTTTTAAAATATATATATATATATATTTTTTTTTAAATATATTTTATTGATTTTTTACAGAGAGGAAGGGAGAGAGATAGAGAGTTAGAAACATCGATGAGAGAGAACCATTGATCAGCTGCCTCCTGCACATCTCCTACTGGGGATGTGCCCGAAACCCAGGTACATGCCCTTGACCGGAATCGAACCTGGGACCCTTCAGTCCGCAGGCCGACGCTCCATCCACTGAGCCAAACCGGTTTCGGCTAAAATATATTTTTATTGATTTCAGAGAGGAAGGGAGAGGGAGAGAGAGCTAGAAACATCAATGATGAGAGAGAATCATTGATCGGCTGCCTCCTGCACACCCCACACTGAGGATCGAGCCTGCAACCTGGATACATGCCCTGACTGGGAATTGAACTGTTACCTCCTGGTTCATAGGTCGCTGCTCAAACACTGAGCCACTCCAGCCAGCAAAACGGCTTTATTTTTTTATTTAGCTTTCTGACTCCGTGCTTGTACCTTCAATACTTTCACAACAATTTTCTGCTCCTCAAAGAAGAAACATGCCTGATACTGTCACAGGCACATTTAGCACACAGGGATCCACGCCAGGCCCTGCTGGCATGTTTTTTCATTTTAGATAACCTCACTAGAACGTTAGGTCTCACAGCACAAACTCTGCGAAGTCGGCCTAGGCACATGCCACATGCAGATTTTGGCGCTTCTCCAATCTTCTTGGTGTAAAGGGAAACAATTCTATTACCAGGGGCTCGGGACAGCCTAGTTTTGTTAGAGGCTGTATGGTAGGACAGCCTCCACTGATATGACAAACGCTGGACCATTCTGAGTGCCTGAAGTCACCGTCCCCACAAGAGGAAAAAGCCATCCACCACTGATTTTGGATGAGACACTAAACATTCTTACCAGTCCCTTCTCTGAGACAAAAGGGTCCTAGGAACTATGGGCTAGAGTTCTAGTCATGATTTCATGTTTTAAAAACTCCCTTAGCCCAGCTGGCGTGGCTCAGGGGTTGAGCGCTGACCTATGGACCAGGAGGTCACAGTTTGATTCCCAGTCAGGGTATATGCTGGGTTTTGGGAGGCAGCCGGTCAGTGATTCTCCCTCATCACTGATGTTTCTATCTCTCTCTCCCTCTCCCTTCCTCTCTGAAA
>NW_005370687.1:684730-689131 GCF_000412655.1 Myotis brandtii
AGAGTTAGAAACATCGATGAGAGAGAAACATCGATCAGCTGCCTCCTGCACACCCCCTACTGGGGATGTGCCTGCAACCAAGGTACATGCCCTTGACTGGAATCGAACCTGGGACCCTTCAGTCCGCAGGCCGACGCTCTATCCACTGAACCAAACCTGTCAGGGCAATAAAAAAATATTTTAAAAAAATTTCTTAAGAATAGCACTGATAGGCTCAAATACTATATCTTAGGTTAGTAAGCATTAGAGTCAGACCTGAAATCCTTTTTCTGCAATGACAGGACCACAGCTAAAGCACAAGAATATCAATGACATTAAAATATCAGAATTTATTTTTGGCAATGTCTTTCATTTCCCTCAGAGAGTCTACTATCTAAAGCTAAATCCACCTAACTAAAATCACACATTCCAGATTTATTTCTCTTTCTTCTCAACTACTCACTCTCTAGCTAATTTTCACTGATCTACCCTGGAGCCATCTTTCATTAGGTAAGGATATATTGGGAGCCTGCAAAAGCAAGTTATTACGGTGGGTTGACCCAGGCCTTGACATTTGCCAGCTGTCTGAACATACATTATCTTACCTTTGTGGGCCTTAGTTTTCTCATGCATAAAATGGGAATAATAACATTTGTTTTGTGGAGTTCTTATGAAGATTAAGTGAGAAAATGCATGTAAATTACTCAGCCCAGAGCCTGTCACTTAGTAAGTATCACTAAATTATAATTACTGGATACAAAGAAGTAAATTTGGTACTTGAACAGAAACCAAAACTTTAAAAGAAGATATAATTCCTGTAGTAAAAAAAAAAAAATTTAATGTGGTAGGAGAAGGCAAAATAACAGGCAATAAGTCAGTAACCTGTTAATTATCTAAGTGGCCTTGGGCATGTTCTGTCCCCTCCTTAAAGCTTTAGTTTTTTTCATTTAATAAAGGAGGAGACATTTCATTTTCAGGAGGATGGAATAGATGTACTTTTCCCTATTCCTCCAGCTAAGTACAACAGAATATCTTGGAACATTACATATAAAACAAATGTAAGAAGACTCTGGAAGGTGGAGAGAAGGCGAACAGGCCCAGAACCTCAGGACATAGGACCAACACAGAAGTGCGTTCCCTGGGTTTTCTTTCCAGCTCATGCATTTTAATCTTGGTGCTGAAGAGGCCAGAAACCCACAGTACCAACAGGTGCGGACAAAAAAAAAAAAAAGACTGAAAACGTTTATACAATAACTGATCTACTCCAGACAAACACCAAGAAAAAACAGAATTATGATATCACCACCATTCATATCAGCAAAGGCAAAGCGGGGAGCCTAGATTTCCACCCTCACTTAGCTGTAATGAGGTGCCCACTCAGTCCCAACTGGGGTGTTGTCAGAGAAGGCCAAATAGAGAGCCAGAACTTTCACAGCCACTGGGAAGTAAGGAGACAACCTCCCCACGCCATGCTGGGGAGACGCCAGAGAAGGCCTAGTGAAGAGTCAGGTCTCTCACCACGAGGAGAACCCCTTCTGCTGCGATGTCCACGTGGGGAGAAGGAAAGGCATTCCTCTCTGTCCCAAGCAGGATAGTATCAGTGGAGGCCTAGTGGGGAGCCAGGACTCCCACTCCTGCCCAGCAATATTGGAGAGTCCCTGGTGCCACAGGTGTTAGTGAAGGCTGGGAGGAGAACCTGGACTTGTACCTCTACCAGGCAATGACAAGGTGGCACCTCTCCTTCCCCTGCCAGCACTTGGTCAAAATAAGCTAACTAAAACAGAAGGTTTAAATAAGACCCAGAGTCTTATAACATAGTACCCCAAATGTGTGATTGAATTGAAAATCACTTGTCATACCAAAAACAAGGAAAGTCTCAACTTGAATTTTAAAAGACAATAAAAAGCTCTAGCGGGTTTAGCTCAGTGAAAAGAGCGTCAGCCTGGGGACTGAATGGTCCCAGGTTCAATTCTGGTCAAGGGCATGTACCTCAGTTGCAGGCTTGATCCCTGGCCTGGCTGGGGTGTGTGGGAAGGCAACCAATTAATGTTTCTCTTTCTCTCTCGCCCCATCTCTCTCCCTCCCATTCTCTCTAAAAAATCAATGCGAACAATATCCTCAGGTGAAGATTAACAAAAACAATAACAACAAAAAAAGATTCCAACAGTAAGTTGACAGATTCTAGAACTGGAAAGATTTTAAAGCAGTCATCCTAAAACTTCCCAAATTTGGCAAAATATGTAACCCTATAGGTTGAAGAAGCTGAGAAAATCCCCAAGAAAATAAATCCATAGAAATCCACACCAACACAAATCATAGTCAAACTTCTGAAAACTAAAAAACAGTGAAAAAAATCTTGAAAGCAGTGAAACCCTTTACCTACAGGGGTAAACAACTCAAATGACAGCAGATTTCTTATCAAAACCAGAAGGAAGTGGCACAATATTTCTTGTTCACCGAAAGAAAAGAACTGTCAATACAAAATCATATACTTAATGACAATACCATTCAGGAATGAAGGGACACCCAGCCAGCATGGCTCAGTGGTTGAGTGTCAACCTATGAATCAGGAGGTTATGGTTCAATTCCGAGTCAGGGCACATGCCCGGGTTGCAGGTTCAATTCCTATTGAGGGGCATGTAGGAGGTAGCTGATCAATGATTCTTTTTCATCTTCCATGTTTCTATCTCTCTCTCCCTCTCCCTTCCTCTCTGAATCAATAAAAATATATTAAAAAAAAATAACACACAATGTTTTCTGAATTCATCTTATTCTCTGGAATTCAGAGCAAGAGAGAAAAAGAAAATATAAGAAAAGAAAGAAGAAAGAAGGGGGAACCAAGACATTTTCAGATGAAGGAAAAATAAGAGAATTTGTCACAAGCATACCCTAAAAAAATAACTAAAGGAAATTTCATAAAAAGAAAGGAAATGATAAAATAAGGATTCTTGAAACATCAAGAAAAAAGAATAATGGAAAGAGTAAAAATATGGATAAATATGACAGATTTTTCTTGTTCTCTTGGGATTTCTAAATTATGTTTGATGGTTGAAGCAAAATTATAACACTATCTGATGTAGTTAAAAATGTATGTAGAAAAAAATTTATGTATATAGAAATATTTAAAGCAATTGTCTTATAAACAAGTAAGGTTTCTATACTTTGCTTGAACTGGTAAAGTGTTGACATCAGTAGACTGTAATAAGTTATGTATATATAATGTAGTACCTAGGGCAAGCACTAAATAAGCTATACAAAGAGATACACTCAAAAAGCAATATCCTCTATAATAATAAAAGTGTAATATGCTAATTAGACCAGACAGCCGAACGACCTGCCGATGTCATTCCAGACATCCTTCTGGACAAAGCTGTGGCAGCAGGTCAAGGCAGAGGCAGTTAGGGGCAATCAGGAGGCAGGTGATCAGGCAGGCATGCAGAGTGGTTAGGGGCAATCAGGCAGGCAGGCAGGCGAGTGATTAGGGGTGATCAGGTAGGTAGGCAGAGTGGTTAGGGGTGATCAGACAGGCAGAGTGGTTAGGGGTGATCAGGCAGGCAGAGTGGTTAGAGGTGATCAGGCAGGCAGGCGAGTGGTTAGGGGCAATCAGGCAGGCAGGCAGAGGGGTTAGGGGTGATGAGGCAGGCAGGCAGGTGAGCGATTAGGAGCCAGCAGTCCTGGATTGTGAGAGGGATGACTGACTGCCAGTTTAGGGGTCCTGGACTGTGAGAGGGCTCAGGCCAGGCTGGGGGACCCCCCCCCGCCCGTGCACAAATGTCGTGCACTGGGCCTCTAGTAGATAAATAAAAATGGAATTCTAGAAATGTTCAAGTAACCCACAGAAGTCAGGAAAAGGAAAAAGATAAATGAAAACAGTCAGAACAAACAGTGCAACATTTACACTAAAGATAGAGATTGATATATTTTAAAATATGCTGTCTAAAAGAAACATCAAATACAATGATATAAACAGGTTGCAAATAAAAGAATGAAAAGATATAGCATGCAAATATGAATAAAGGAAAGTAGAATTGACTATATTAATATCAGATAAAGTAGACTTCAGAGTTAATAAAATTACTAGAGGTAGGGAGGGACATTATATAATGACTAGAGGCCCGGTGCACAAAAATTTGTGCACTCGGGGGCGGGGGGAGGGGGTTCCCCCAGCCCGGCCTGTGCCCTCTCGCAGTCTGGGACCCCTCGGGAGATAACGACCTGCTGGCTTAGGCCTGCTCCCGGGTGGCAGAGGGCAGGCCCAATCCCTAAGTGCAGCCCCTGGTCAGGCTCAGAGCAGGGCCGATTGGGGAGTTGGGGCGCCGCCCCGTCATGCACAGAGCAGGGCGGATCAGGAGGTTGCGATGCCACCCTCAGTCACGCTCAGGGTAGGGCCGATTGGGGGATTGGGGCACCGCCCCCTGTCAC
>NW_005370687.1:690534-696489 GCF_000412655.1 Myotis brandtii
GGCTGTTTTCTGGGGTTTTGTTTACCTTCTTATTTGCAACATAGTATATAGTTGCTTAGACTTGCAGCTGAGAGGCTGGCAAGTGAGGCGGGGAACGTTGGAGTCTGCAGCAAGCAAGCCTCGTGCTCGCTTCAGTGCCTGGCTGCCGGCCGCCATCTTGGCTGACAGTTAATTTGCATATACTCACTGATTAGCCAATGAAAAGGGTAGCGGTCGTTCGCCAATTACCATGTTTCTCTTTTATTAGTGTAGATAAAAGAATCACTCTACCAAGAAGTCATAGCAATTATAAGTATGTGTACACCAAACAACAGAGCTATAAAATATATGAAGCAAAACTAATAAAAGTGAAAGGAAAAATAGACAAATACACAATTACAGTTGGAGACTTCAACACTCCTCTCTCAATAATTGATAAAATAACTAGTCAGAAAACCAGCAAAGAAATAATAAAACTCAATAACACTATTGACTAACAGGAATTAAGAGATATTTACAAAATAGACCATCTAATAACAGAAGAACAGAAATTCTTTTCAATTACTCATGAAACATATACCAAGATAAGCCAGAACCTAAGCCACAAAACTAACCTTCATAAATTTAAATGAATTAATATCAAATAACATGTTCTCTGGCCACAGTGGAATCAAAATAGAACTCAATAACAGAAAGTTAATAGGAAAATCTCCAAATAGTTCGTTACTAAACAACACACTTCTAAATAATCCATAGGTCAAAGAGTAAGTCTCAAGAGAAATAAAATAAAAAAAATACATTAGGGTAAATGAAAAGAAATCATACCAAAAATTGCAGGACATAGCTAAAGCAGTGCTGAGAGGGAAATTTATAGCACTAAAATGCATACAGTAGAAGAAAGGGTCTCAAATTAATAGTCTAAACTCCCACCTCAAATACCTAGAAAAACAAGTGCAAATTAGATCCAAAATAAGCAGAAGGAAGAAGAAAATGAATGAAAATGAAAATAGGAAAGCTTATATACTCATGATTCCTATGTAAAATGCCTGAAGTGACAAAATTACAGAAATGGAGAGCAGGGGTTACGGATGAGAGTGGAGGTAAGAGGATGGAGATTGGGAGTAGGAATGGGAGGTGAGAGGCAAGTGGGTGTTGGCTATGATGAAAGGTCAAAAGAGAGATCCTTGTGGTGATGGAATTACGTTGTATCCTGGCTGTATCAACATCAATATTCTAATTGTGGTTTGTACTAAAGTTTTTCAAGATGTTACTATTGGGGAAAATGGGATAAAGAATACATCAGATCTCTCTGCTTTGTTTATGACAATTACCTATCAATCTACATTATCAAAAATAAAAAGTATACATTTAAAGAACTCTGAACCAGATGATAAAACTAACATTTATTGCTGTGTTAGTTATTGTTCAACACTTTACATGTGTTATGTCTTTTGAAAATCATAAGAGCCCCTTTTTGAGGGTGGATATCACTTTGGTACTCATTTGAAGGAAACAAGGTACAATGGGATTAAATAAATTGCCCAAGGTCACATAGCTAGTAAGATCCCAAACTGGGACTCAGACTCAGAATGCTCTACCTCAAGAATTTGCGCTCTAGATAATTAAAGTGAAAACTAATAATAAAAGTGAAGGGTTTAGTATCAAAAGAAGGTGAAACAAAGAAATAATCTTTAGTTGGATTGTGGAGTTGTCTGGGAAGGAAATAACCATTTATTGAGACGTTCTTTCATTCACTGAACATTTAGTACTTGTTTTCTATAAGAATGGCAGATAGTCTTAATGTCACAGGACAACTCTGATTGCCTAGAAAACTACGTTAACACAGACTCTGATACCACCTAGCAGCTGGGCATGAAAGAGCTCTATGGTTAAGTATAGATACTTGCCATTTACAAGGTGGGAGGAAAGATGGCATGAAGATGAGTGGTATGTATTTGCATCTGTCACTATTTTCAGATTTGAGCTAAGTGTTTTCCATGTGTTGTGTAATGTAATCCATACTAAACACTGTGCTGAGTGCTATTCACAATTTACAGGCTAGGAAACTGAGGCTCATGAGAATTTAGTTAACTTGTCCAAACTCACACAGCCAGTGAGTGTCAGACCAGGATTGAAGTCACATTCTCCATCTCTAGGAATCTTGCTCTTTTCATCACACCTCCTAAAGAAGGGGGGTGTCACTACACTCTTGAAAGAGGTGATGGACAGATTGGCAGAGATGGCAAAAAACGGAGGGGTTCATCCATAAGCACAGAAGTAGAAATCAGACATTCACACGAAAGACAGGAGGCAGATTGGCCTGACTAGAGTAGAGGAGAGTATTGAGTTGTAATGACAGGAGATTAAGGGGGAGACACAGCCCCAACTGACAGGAAGCTTTGAAACAAAAAGCTTTTAAAGGTAAAAGGTTTACTCCTCCAAGTTTGTTTTCTGAGCCCTTGCAGTCTAGTGGAAGGTGAGGTGGTGACAACAGTGGGCTTTAAGACTTTTGTTCTCCTTTTCCTTTTCTTCACTGGGCTGTGCTAGTTTTCTTAACCTACCCTCTCAAGGGCATTGGGGCCCACGCTTTATCCATCAATTTTCCAACTGTGTTTTTTATTCTAAAAGATGGACACGTATACTGCAAAAAGCTCCAGTAACCAAGTATAAATGATACAGTGTTGCCACCAACTTTTCATCCCATTCCCCAAAGGTAACTTCTGTGAATACTTAGATGTCGCTAGTTTAGACCCTTTGCATATTTAGAAATATACATATATATAATTTATTTTATAATATGTTACATAACATTTAAAATTTGTATCTCTATATTATATGTCCATATGTGCATGTAAAATACAATGTTTTATACATATATGCAGTATATAGATAGAATCCTAAAGACAGAAATTCAGTTGAATCATTCTTAGTAAAGATAAGAGTGAAAGGCCAAGTGTGAGCTGGAACTTGGGTTTTTTTAATTGTCTTTTCCTTTGTAAAAAGCTGCTTTCCTCGCAGGGATGTTAATATCTCCCGGAAAGGTTTCTCAGAGTGACCAATGAAAGGCCTCTTTAAGAAGGCAATGGCTTGCCCCTCTCTTCCTCGGCGCTGCCTATGGAGGTGGCGGCCGTCAGACCCCTCGTGAAACCCAAGATTGTCAAAAAGAGGACCAAGAAGTTCATCCGGCACCAGTCAGACCCATATGTCAAAATTAAGCGGAACTGGCGGAAGCTCAGAGGCACTGACAATAGGGTGCGTAGAAGATTCAAGGGCCAGATCCTGATGCCCAGCATTGGTTATGGGAGCAACAAGAAAACAAAGCACATGCTGCCAGTGGCTTTCGGAAGCTTCTGGTCCCTAACGTCAAGGAGCTTGAAGTGCTGCTGATGTGCAGTAAACCTCACTGTGCTGAGACTGCTCACAACGTCTCCTCGAAGAACCGCAAAGCCATTGTGGAAAGAGCAGCCCACCTGCCATCAGGTCACCAGTCCCAATGCCAGGCTGCGCAGCGCAGCAACTGAATAGACAGATTGTGTACACATTGTATTTATGTTAATAAAATCATAAAATTCTGCCATCTGGCATTTCTGCCCTGGGAAGAAAAAATAAATAAAAAGGCAATGGCTTATTCTGATTAGTCTGTGACTGTTAACCTTAAGTCAACAAGGTCAGTAGATTCTAGGGCAAGATATTAAGCTTAAGTGCTTGCAAAGAAAGAAAGAAGACCTGGCTGGTGTGGCTCAGTGGTTGAGTGTCCACTCATGAACCGAGCGGTCACACTCTGATTCCAGTCAGGGCACATGCCTGGGTTGCGGGCTCGATCCCCAGTAGGGGGCATGCAGGAGGCAGCCGATGGATGATTGTCATCATTGATGTTTCTCTCTCTCTCTCTCTAAAATCAATAAAATATATTTAAAAAAAGAGAAGTGTGGTTTAGTGCCCTAGGGAGCCCCGAATGAATGAACACCAAAGACCAACTTCAGCTGATTAGGGAAAGAGACACTGCAGTTATCAAAGGGGCCTAACCTAACTTTCTTGTTGGAAACTCCTTGGAGAGAACTTAACCGGTGCCATTGCTGGTCTGATGACTTTCTGCCTCTGTTTTTCTTTTTCATCCGAACCCCCTGCAGCTATTAATGGGCATGTTAGGTTTTGGCTTCATAGCAACCTACCTTCCGGAGGCGGCAATCAATGCCTACCTGACTGCCGTGGCACTACACATCATAGTGTCCCAGATGACTTCCATCCTCGGGGTTATGATTAGCTTCCACGCTGGTCCTACCGCCTTCTTCTATGTGAGTAATTTCTACTCTCACCCAAATTACAGATGTCCCACTCCCTGTCCCCCAACAGACTCGGACCCAAGTGGAGAGACTCCTGCACAGGCAGCCGGGTCAGCAGGGCCCTGGAAATAATCTTCTCTCCCTAGATTTAGTCTTAATTAATTGCAGGTGCCAGTTGGACTATTTTTCTGTTTCATTAACCATGTTGCCCCGCTTTTTAAACTTACATGACTTACAAAAAAATTGGATCTTTAAGATACTATATCTATCATAATTCTTCCCATCACATGCCTCATAACACACATGTATCCCTAAGACATCTAAAAAATGTAAATTGCTAAGTAGTCCCCAAATGCAAAAATGGCACATGAGCCAAGCTAAAGTACACATATGGTCTAGGAAAATTAATAAAGAGTAGGCTAACAAACAACTCCTGGGTCCTGAAATGTATGAAGCCTGTTCTTTCTTTATTGGACATTACTATCACTTTCAACTTAAAAAATACATATCTACCCACTTGGTCAAGACTTTTGTGTCTAGCAACACTACATAAGGACTTCCTTTTTCTTTTTCTTTGTTTGTTTGTTTTGTTAATCCTTACCTGAGGACATTTTTTTCATTGATTTTTAGAGAGAGTAGAAGGGAGGGAGGGAAGGGAAGAGAGAGACACATCAATTGGTTGTGTCAAACCTGTAACCCAGGTAAGTGCCCTTCACCGGGAATCGAACCTCTGGCCCTTCAGTGTGCAGGCCAACACTCTAACCACTGAGAAACACTGGCCAGGGCTAGGGACTTTTTTTTTTGTTATTAATCCTCAGCGGAGGATATTTTTTCCATTGATGTTTTTCTTTTTTAGAGAGAGAGAATGGAAGGAAGAGAGGGAGGGAGGGAGAGAGAGAGAGCGAGAGAGAGAGAGAGAAAGATCGATGTGAGAGAGACACATCATTTGGTTTCCTCCTGCATGGCCCAACTGGGGCCAGGGATCTAGATACATACTTGCCCTTGACTGGGAATCAAACCCCCATTCTTTGGTTCACAGGCCGATGCTCTAATCACTGAGCCACAATGGCCAGGGCCAAGAACTTCTTTTTGAACTAATCTAGAAAGAGTGTCATTTTCTAGACTTAGACAATTATATATCCCTTTCTAAGCCTCTGTAATTTTGTTTTCTTTCAGAACATAGTTAACTACTGTATATCTCTCCCAAAAGCTAATTCCACCAGCATCCTGCTATTTCTAACTGCTGTTGTCATTCTGAGAATCAACAAATGTATCAGAATCTCCTTCAATCAATATCCCCTTGAGTTTCCCATGGAGGCTTTCCTGGTAGGTGTTCTGATGTCCCAAATTCATGAATCGGATCATTTAAAATACCTATCTTTTAAAATATATAAATAAGCAACTAGGAAAGAAAACACTGTAAAAACAATGATTTTTTAAAAACACGTTGAATTGTGACAGAGCTTTAAATGTATTTAGTTTTAAGTACTAACTTATATTTGTAAAACATACTTTTCTTTTTTAAAATAAATCTTTATTGTTTTTTCTCTGTATTGTTGAAAGCATTACATATGTCCCCCTTTCCTCCCGCATTGACCTCCTCCAGCCTGCCCTTGCCCTCCTCCCCACCCAGGCCTTCACCACCCTCTTGTCTGTGTCCATGGGTTATTATATATGATTACAAGGTCTTTGA
>NW_005370687.1:696507-705916 GCF_000412655.1 Myotis brandtii
CCCTCCCCCATTTTCCCTCTGAAATTCCACAGTCTATTCCATGCTTCCATGTTTCTGGATCCACTCTGTTCATCAGTGTGTTTTGTTAATTAGATTCCACATATGAATGAGATCATGTGATACTTGTCTTTATCTGGCTGACTTATTTCACTTAGCAAAAACATACTTATTTTCAAAGGATTTTCATCTATTGCCTCTTTTTCA
The DNA here is from genome assembly GCF_000412655.1 of Myotis brandtii. Lineage (NCBI taxonomy): Eukaryota > Metazoa > Chordata > Mammalia > Chiroptera > Vespertilionidae > Myotis > Myotis brandtii. Next base: position 696,712 of record NW_005370687.1, read on the forward strand.
TTCTATTTAAAAATAATTACAGATGATGTATTATAGAATTAAACCTGTATAATTTTATTAACCAATTTCACCCCAATAAATTCCATTAAAAATAAAGTTTTCCCCTCTTATGAAAGTAATACAGGCTCAGCCTAACAATTTTGCAAAACATAAAGAAGAAAAAAATAAAAGGAAGAGAAGAAATTCCTATAGTTGCACCCACCCAAAGTCAACTACAATGGATACTTTTAGATTGTTAGTTATTCCCTCTTTCTTCCAAACAAATACTTGAGAGGCCTATCTATGCTCGCTGTTGGTGAATTTCCACCTTCTATGCAGAAGTTGTTTCTACTTTAGTATGGTTGCACTCATACTGTTATTCAGCCTCTTTCATTTTCACTATGCTGCAGTGAAGACACTGAGGGAGGTGGGTTGTGAAATGCATTGCCTAACCCAGTGGTCGGCAAACTGCGGCTCGCGAGCCACATGCAGCTCTTTGGCCCCTTGAGTGTGGCTCTCCCACAAAATACCACGTGCGGGTGCGCACGTACAGTGCGATTGAAACTTCGTGGCCCATGTGCAGAAGTCGGTATTTTGTGGAAGAGCCACACTCAAGGGGCCAAAGAGCCGCATGTGGCTCGCGAGCCGCAGTTTGCCAACCACTGGCCTAACCCATGTCACTAGTAAGTGGTAGAGCTGGACTCACTACTGTCTAATAATAACACTTTTTGTTTCTTTTTAAAATCCACTGATAAAATTTATCTTTTGCAGTTATAACTAACATTTTTATAATGATAAGGACATGTTCATAAATAAAGCTTAGGGTTTTTTAAAGTCAGCATTTCTCATATTAGGATTGCTGAATCCTTGGATGTCTTTGAAAATTCTTTTCCCTTTAAGAAGTGTTCTGCTGCAGAGATACTTAAAGCTCACCAAATATCCATGTGTCCCCCTATATTTCCCAGCCACCCCTGTAGTTAGGCAAGACCATGTGACTTTGGAGTTAAACCATAGGAGACTAGGTTTGAGTCCCCATGGACTTGCTTCCCCTGCTGTAATAATCATAGGGTTGTCTGTTGAGATGATAGAGTTAGTAGATGGAATTAGTTTGGATCCCTGCGGTACCCTTTGCAAAGAAGCTGCCCTAGAGAGACAGTGGACTTTGTGCAGGCAAAAATAACTTTTATGTGCTAAGGTCTCATGGCTTGTATGTTGCCACAGCATACCTAGCCTATACATTCTAATTCAGGTCTATAGCGTTCATGATTAGAAGACTATGGGAACTGCTCTGGAAATTCAAACTCTCATCACTGTTGTCCACCTCTTACAGAGGTGCATATTCTTTCTTCCTTGGAATAGTTGAAAAGCTATTAATTTATAAAGGGCAGAAGCTGAAAAGCTACTTTTACAAAAGACTTTCCAAAGCACTGTACACAAATAGCGGTGCCCTGGTGCCAGGAGTGGAGTCAGGGACAACCTCTCCTTTTCATGGAACCCGCCCTGTTCTGGCACCTTAGCAAACCGAGGCTTTGGGGCCACCAGCAGATGGCATCTGTGACAAAGACATCCTCTCTCTCTCTCTCTCTCTCTCTCTCTCTCTCTCTCTCCTCTCTCCCCCCTCTCATTTCAGCTTTATTAGGGTGTAATTGACATAAAAATTGCAAGATATTTAAAGTGTGCATCACTGTGATTTGACATATATGTACATTGCAAAAGGATTCTCCTATCTAGTTATTAACACATCCATCACCTCACATGTTTATCTTTTTGGGGGTGGGAGATGAGAATACTTTAAGCACTATTCTTATAAAATTTAAATTCTGCTCTCTTATCAAATTTCACTTATACAACAGAGTTCTCAACTATAGTCACCATGTTATACATTAGTTCCTCCGACCTTATTCATCTTATAGCTGAAAGTTTATACCATTTTATCAACTTTTTCCTATTTTCCCCACCTCACAGCTCCTGGCAACTGCTTTTCTGCACTTTGTTTCTATGAATGTGACTGGTTTTGTTTTTAGGTTCCATACTGTAAGTGATCTCATGTAGTATTTGTTTTACTCTGTCTGGCTTATTTCACTTATCGTAATATCTTCAAAACCCATCCATGTTGTCACAAATCAACCCTCTCTTCAGAGACATCAGCAACAGGAATCATAGTGCTATTTCTTCAAGCAGCCTCAAAGAAGTGAACATTAACCAGGGTTATTAAGACAGGAAAGTAAGAGCATAGAGAATTCTGTGGGTTGACTATGGCTGACAGATTGGTTTGTGGGCCACAGTTAAGACATTCCTGTGGGGAATGCTGTAAATAAGTAGGATGCACCATGAAGTGCAGTGACAGAGGAATCTGAGGTCCAGCAATACAAGGAGTTGAAGACTTAGAATTATTGCAATTTAGGTAGTAAACTTTGTTGTGACTTAATTTATACTCAAAGGTTATTGAAACCTATAATATGCTAGTTATGCTGTAGCAACGTACAAGCCATGAGATCTTAACAGATAAAAGTTACCTTTGCCTGCACAAAGTCCATTGCGGGTTCGATCCTGGGTCAGGGCACATACAGCAGTCAACCTGTGAGTGCATACATGAGTGGAACAGCGGATCTCTCTCTCTCTCTCCCCCTCCCCCCTCTCTTCCCGCCCCCTCGCTTTCAAATCAATGTTAAAATTTTTTTTAACCTATGCATTAAGTTTTATTGTTTCTGGTTTAATTTGCTTTGCTGTGAGATCTTTATAAGGTATAACAATTGCTAGGTTATCTATTTTCCTTCTAGTTGAAATGCAAGGGAGACTTGCCATTTTAGAAATCAATGAATGGGGAGGAGAAACGGCAAGAAATTGCCTTGCTGAAGACCTGCTTTCTTGTGCTATCAACTGTTGTTCCATATTATTAAGGGTTAGTCAGTAACATGATTCTCAATATAGCTCAGCGATCCCCCAACAGACCTATTCATATTGGCACAACGTACCTAGATCTAAAAACTTGTAAAACTGAGGCCTTGATACAGGTATTACCTGAAATCAAGTTTGTATTTGCTCTGGGTGTTTAAAGCTGGTAAGGAAAAACAAGCCCAGGACATCCATTCGTTACCATTATGTGGCAGAGAGCAAGGCTGGAGTTGCTTTCATTCTGGCTCCAATGCTAAAACCAGCTTCGGGAACTAAGTCAGGGCGGACTTCTGCCTTCCTTGCTGCACTGAACCTCTCTATCCGACCTTCCAAGGACCAACATATATCACCCCCTGTCCTGCCAGCGGCTAAGGGCACCTCCAGTCCTGGAAGCAATACATAACATAATATTTAGATGATTGTTTGCCCTTTTTTAACCCCTACAGGTTCTTGGCTTCAGTGCACTTGCAAGCAAGATAAGCATTGCCACAGATAGCGGCAAGACATTCATGGACATGATTCCCTACAGGTTGGTAATTCCACTTTTCAAGACTATTTCTGCCCTTTCTTCCTGTTACCTTCTCTTCACCGCTGACCATACAGTTGATTGATATTCTCCGCTAGTGGTCTCTAGCCACAGCCACATTCAGGTCGCTGAGTTCACGTTCATTTTAGAACATAGAGGTTCATGAAAGAAGCAGGGCTAGGCAACCCCTGTTTCTTCTCTGGTCAGCCTCCGACTCTCTTCCCATAGTTGAACTGATCTCCATACCCAAGTAAATTGTTGGATACATGAAATACCAGAGACTCACATATTTTTTCCCTAATGCATTATGGCCCCTCTCAACCTCTACACCTATCTGATTGCCTCTCAAGGAGGAGACAAGAGATGCCTTCACTTTCCTTGCCTCGCTGCTGGGGCTCAGTGCTCACTTGATTAGCATTCCTTCTGTCTTCAGCCACTTGGACTGAATCGGTGTCCTTGAGCAACTTTATGGTATTACTCTGAGTAGAAAGCTCTCCTCAAATAGTCTGGCAGATAGGTTTCTTATGGGCTCACAATTAATTTGCATTATAATTCCTACCAGTGACTATGGGGTATCACTCTTGCTTCTGTTAGGAAATTATAATTTCTTCAATCTTTTTTATTTTAGTTTTTCTTTTTTAAAAAAACCTCTATTGTTGAGAGTATTACAGATGTCCCCCCTTTTCCTATTGTCTGTGTCCATAGGTAAGATCTTTGGTTAATCTCTTCCTGCCCCCCTCCCGCTTCCCTCTGAGATTCCTCAGTCTGTTCCATGCTTCCATGCCTCTGATTCTGTTTTACTTGCCAGTTTATTTTGTTCATTAGATTTCTTGTTTGTTTATTTTGATTTTTTAGATTCAATTGTTGATAAATACGTATTTGCTGCCATTTTATTGTTCATATTTTTCTTCTTTTCCCCCCTCCTCCTCCTCCTCCTCCTTCTTTCTCCTCATTCCTCTTCTTAAATAATACCCTTCAACATTTCATTTAATACTGGTTTGGTGGTGTTGAACTCCTTTGGCTTTTTCTTGTTTGTGATGCTTTTTATCTGACCCTCAATTCTAAATGAGAGCTTTGCTGGGTAGAGTAATCTTGGTTGTAGGTCCTTGCTTTTTATCACTTTGAATATTTCTTGCCACTTCCTTCTGGCCTGCAAAGTTTCTGTTGAAAAATCAGCTGACAGTCTTATAGGTGCTCCCTTGTAGGTAACTAACTACTTTTCTCCTGCTACTTTTAAGATTCTCTTTGTCTTTAACCCTTGGCATTTTAATTATGATGTGTCTTGATGTGGGCCTCTTTGAGTTCCTCTTGTTTGGGACTCTCTGTGCTTTCTGGACTTGTAAGTCTATTTCTTTCACCAGGTAGGGGAAGTTTTCTGTCATTATTTTTTCAAACAGGTTTTCAATTTCTTGTTCCCTCTCTTCTCCTCCCAGTACCCCCATGATGTAAATGTTGATATGCTTGAAATTGTCCCAGAGACTCCTTAGACTGTCTTCATATTTTTTATTCTCTTTTCTTTTTGCTCCTCTAATTGGGAATTTTTTGCTTCCTCATATTCCAAATTGCTGATTTGATTCCAGTGTCCTCTACCCTACTCTTGATTCCCTGTAAATTATTCTTAGAAAAAATAAACAAGTGGGACTACATCAAACTAAAAACCTTCTGCACAACAAGAGTGTATCTTTCATTTCTGACTGGTCCTTTTTTATGTTGTTGTTCTCACTAAGTTCCTTAAAGTTCTCACAAAGTTCCTTGAGCCATTTCCTTATAACCATTGTTTTGAACTTAGTATCTGGTAGTTTGTTTGCTTCCATTTCATTTAGCTCTTTTCTAGAGATTTCTTCTGTTCTTTAATTTGCAATATGTTTCTTTATCTCCATAGTTTGGCTGTTTCCTTGTTTGTTTGTATGTATTAGGTAGAGCTGCTGTGTCTCCTGGAATTGGTAGAGTGGCCTTGTGTAGCAGATGTCCTGTAGGGCCCAGTGGCCTGAGCTGGGCACTCTAGGTGGGCTGTGAACACTATCCTGTTGTAGTTGAGTATTGATTGCGTTTGGCATCACTAGAAAGAATTGACCCCCAGGCTAATTGGCTGTTCAGACCAGCTGAGACTATGGTGGAAGAGATGCTATGCATGAGACACCCTTAAATCAGTGGGGCCTTGGTGCTCACCAAGTCTGACCCTTGAGTGGATCGCTCATGGATATGGTAGGGCTGTAATCTTCCCTGGTCTGGTCACTGGGATTTTGATAGGAATTGCATAGAATCTACATATTGCTTTGATGCTCTTTAACTGGCCAAATACATAAAATATGCTTAAATTCACAAATGCATAAAAATTCTAAAAGAATAAACTTGTTTGTTCACCATTGGAAAATGCTATGGAACCAACTTGTTATTTTGAAATTGTTAAATAAAGGAAACTTATCATGCTTTTCCTGTAAGAACTGCTCTTTTGGGTGTCCAAATAGTTGATAACAAGACATTTCACTTTTATTTAATTAATTAACTTATTTAAAATATACTTTTATTGATTTCAGAGATGAAGGGAGAGGGAGAGAGAGATAGAAACAGCAATGATAAGAGAGAATCACTGACTGGCTTCCTCCTGCATGCCCCACACTGGGGATTGAGTCTGCAACCTGGGCATGTGCCTGACCTGCAACCTGGGCATGTGCCTGACCGGGAATCAAATCATGACCTCCTGGTTCACAGGTTGATGCTCAACCACTGAGCCACACCGGCTGGGCAACATTTCACTTTTAGAAGAATTATCCTATCTAATAAAAGGGTAATATGCAAATTAACCATCACTCCATCACAAAGATGGCAGCGCCCATAGCCACAAGATGGCGGCGCCCAGTCCTCTTAGCCCCGCCAGAGTCCCCCAGTCCCCGGGGGGTGGCTGCAGAGAGTGGGCAGTGTGAGCGGCCTGGCAGAATGCTTGCTTCGTCGCCATGGTGATGAGGCAAGCATTCCACCCCAGCCACAGAGGGTCTGGACAGCAGGCACAAAGCGGCCGGTGGAAGGGAAACACTTGCGTCGTTGCCCTGGCGACTAGGCAAGCATTCCACGCCCGGCCGTGGATGGGCCTCTGGGCCACAGAGAGCCTCTGGGCAGCAGGTGTGGAGTGGCCAAGCCCCACAGAGAGCTACTGGTGCACTGATTCGTGCACAGGGCTACTAGTATCCAATAAAGGGAGAAGGAATTACAAAATTAGAATAACATCATTAAAGGATAATAGCATATCATCTGTTAACATCACAAAAAGAGACAATTAAAAACCTACAGAGAAATTAAGAAAACAATCCCATTTATAATTGCATCAAAAAGAATAAAATAACTAAAAATAAATTTAACCAAAGAGGTGAAAGACTTGTACACTGACAACTACTATAAGACACTGACAAAAAAAAATTGAAGAAGACACAAATAAATGAAAAGAAATTCCATGCTCATGGATTAGAAGAATTAATATTATTAAAATGTCTATATACCCAAAGCAATCTACACATTCAATGCAATCCTTATTAAAATTCCAATGCCATATTTCACAGAAATAAAATAAACAATCCTAAAATTTGTATGGAATTTCAAAAGACCCACAAATAGCCAAAGCAATCTTGAGAAAGAAGACAAAGCTGGAGGCATCACACGTCCTGCTTTCAAACTATATTGCAAAGTTATAGTAATCAAAACAGTATGGTATCAGAATAAAAACAGACATATAGATCAAAGCAATAGAATAATGAGCTCAGAAATAAACCTATGCATATATGAGCAACTAATTTACAACAGAGATCTAAGAATGTACAATGGGGAAATGACAGCCTCTTCAATACATAATATTGGAAACACTTGACAACCAGAAACTGGACCACAAATATTACCTCAAAGTGGAATCAAGACTTAAACTTAAGATTTAACACCATAAAACTCCTGGAAGAAAACATAAGCAATAAGCTCCTTGACATTGATCTTGGTGATGATGTTTTTGGATCTGACTCTTAAAAGAAAGGCAAAAGAAGAAAAAATAAACAAGTGGGGTTACATCAAACTAAAAACCTTCTGCACAGGAAATGAAGCCATCAAAACAATAAAAAGGCAGCCTGTCAGATGTGAGCAAATATTTGCAAGTCATATACCTGGTAAGGGGTTAATATCCTAAATATATAAAGAGCTCATGCAACTCAATAGCAAAAAAATCAATTTTATTTAAAAGTGGGCTGAGGATCTGAATTTGTCCTATGAAGACGTACCAAAAAAGAAAAAAAAAAAAAGAAGAAGACATACAGATGGCAAATAGATACATGAAAGGGTACTCAATATCATTAATCATTAGGGAGATGAGAATCAAAACCACAATGAAATATCATGCCTGTTAGAATGGCTATTATAAAAAACACAAGAAATCACAAGTATTGGTGAAGACATGGAGAAAAGGGAACCCTTTTGTACTGATGGTAGAAATGGAGGTTTCTCAAAAAAATTAAAAATAGAATTACCATATCATCATGCAATTCCACTTCTGGGTATTTATTCAAAGGAAATGAAACCACTGTTCATTACAGCATTATTTACAATAGCCAAGACATGGAAACAACCTAAGTATCCACTGATAGATGACTGGATAAAGAAAATGTGGTATTTATACTAATAAAAGTGTAATATGCTAATTAGACCGGACAGCTAAACGACTTCCAGACGTCCTTCCAGATGAAGCCGGGGTAGTGGGGGCCAAGGCAGAGGTGGTTAGGGGTGATCATGCTCGCAGACGAGCAGTTAGGGGTGACCAGGCAGGCAGGCGAGCAGTTAAGGGCGATGAGGCAGGCAGGTGGGTGGTTAGGGGCAATGAGGCAGGCAGGCGAGTGGTTAGGGGTGATCAGGCAGGCAGGCAGGCAGAGTGGTTAGGGGTGATCAGGCAGGCAGGTAGGTTAGCGGTTAGATGCCAGTGGTCCCAGATTGCAAGAGGGTGCAGACCGGGCTGAGGGACCCACCCTCCCATGCACGAATTTCATGCACCAGGCTTCTAGTCTATAATAATAAAAGAGTAATATGCTAATTAGACTGGACATCCTTCCGGACAACCTTCTGGACGAAGCTGGGTGCCACTTGCAACAGCATAGATGGACCTTAAGAACATTATGCTAAGTGAAATAAGTCAGAGAAAGACAAATACTGTATGATCTCACTTATATATGGAATCTAAAAAAAAATAAAATCAACTAAGCTCATAGATGCAGAGAACAGATTGGTAATTGCTGGTAGTGAGGAGTGGGGAGTGGTGAAATGGGTGAAAGCAGTCAAAAGGTACAAACTTGTTATACAATAAATAAGTCATGGAGATATACAGCATGGTGATTATCCTATATTTATTATATAGGATAATAAAAGAGAAACATGCAAATTAACCGTTCCCTGCTATGCTCACAAGCCATGCCCACCAGCCAATGAGGAGTGAGTATGCAAATTAACCTGACAAAGATGGCAGGTATTTGCATACACAGAGCAGAGCAGGAGAGCTGGAGGCTTGGGGGGACGTGCCTCCTTCGGTTGGTGAAAACCCAGAGCATGGGGAGCACCAGGAATTCTGGGAATAGTAGTTTTGGTGGCAGCCCCAGGACCAGAAGCGGAAGCCCAGAGCGCAGGGAGCACCATGAATGCTGGAAATCGTAGTTCTGGTAGCAGATAGATCTCCTAGACCAGTGATGGCAAACCTATGACATGCGTGTTAGAGGTGACACGCGAACTCATTGTTTTGGTTGATTTTTCTTTGTTAAATGGCATTTAAATATATAAAATAAATAT
>NW_005370687.1:707010-713935 GCF_000412655.1 Myotis brandtii
GGGGGTCTCAGACAATTCGCTCATATGATTGCAAAGACAGACAGAAACTCCCGGATTTGAGAGGGCTCCCCTGAGGGCTCCAGATTGGAGAAGTTGCAGGTTGGGCTGAGGGACGCCCCCCTCTACCCCGCCCCCGCCCCCAGTGCACAAATCTTCGTGCACTGGGCCCCTAGTAGTTAATAACACTGTATTACATATTTGAAAGTTGCTAAGAGAGCTCATTTTAAAAGTTCTCATCCCAAGAAAAAAACTGTAACTATGTGTGATGACAGATGTTAACTAGATTTATTGTGGTGATCATTTCACAATATTTACAAATATCAAATCATTATGTTGTATACCTGAAACTAATATAATGTTATATGTCAAATATCTTTAAAAAGACAATTAGACATTGTGTTTCTCCTGTGAAGCATTTTTGCCCCCACCAAAAATCCCACATTTGACCAAACCTGAAGGGCTAACTTACCAATTTACAGAAAATATAAGGAAGAGAGGAATATGTTAAATGACAACACAAGAATACAATCAGCAAAATCTAGATTGTGGGGAAATCTAATAGGACCAATGGCCAGGTTTCTTTTTTTAAAATATAATTCTTTTTATTGTTGAGAGTATTACAGATATCCCCGCTTTGCCTGCCTCTATCTGGCTCCTGCCTCACCCCAGGCCTTCACAGTAATGTTGTCTGTGACTATGGGCTATGCATATCCTATATAATAAAGAGCTAATATGCAAATGGTCGTCATGCCCTCATGCCCTCGCGCTGGGGCTGGGGGATCTGAGGCTGTGCTCCCTGCCCAGCACCAGGGCCAGGGAACTGAGGCCTCACCCCCTGTCCCGGCACCAGGCCAGGGGACCTGAGGCTGCACCCCCCGCCCAGCGGGGCTTGACGGGGGACCTGAGGCTGCGCCCCCCGCCCTGTGGGCCTTGACAGGGGTGGGGCCAGCCGGGTCTGGGTCTCTCCAGGTGTATGCAGGTGGGCGGAGACTTGACCCTGGGTCCCACGGTGTACCTCAGACTCTGACTGGAGGGAGATTTTCACATACATTTTACTAATTTTCTTTCATCTCTGACACTTCTATTATAGAGAAAGGGCAAAGAGCAATATTAAAACATTTCTTCTAATTCCCTTTTAATGTGCACGAATTTTATGCACTGGACCACTAGTATGCATATAAGTTATTTGGTTAATCTCTTCCCCACCCCGTCTCCTTTCCTCTGAGATCTGTCAGTGTGTTCCATGCTTCCATCTCTGGACCTATTTTGTTCATCTAGGTTTCTTTAACAAAAAATTTGCAGGGAAGAAAAATAAAGATATGAAGAAGGAATCTATAACTTAAAAGAGATTTGAGACTTAGCAACCAATTTAGTGTATAGACCTTATTTGGATTCTAATTTGAACATGTAAAATAGATATTTATGAGGCATTTGGGAAATTTTGAATATTAAGTATATGTTTGATAATATTAACAAATTTGTAACAATTTTGGGGGTACATCTTTTAGAGAGATATGTTGAAATATTTACAATTAAACCTATATAATACCTGGGATTTGCTTCAAAATAAAATAAGATTGGTTATAAATTGTTGTGTTGAAAGTGAGTGATGGGTATACCAGGGCTCATTATACTATCCTTTCTTTTGAAAATGTTTGAAAATTTTACACTTTTAAAATAAAAGATCAAACATTTGTGAGTGGTACTATACTGCTTACATATAAAAGGAACCCAAACATAGACTCTGATCCCCTTAGAAATCATAGCCTAAAATTTACCACAAAGAAGCTGACTTAACAGATGATCTGGGCAACATTACTAAGCCTGTACACAAACAGACAAGCATCTGTTCTTATAAAAATTAGGATGTTCATTCATTCTCTAGTCAGCAATATGATCATAGTACTGGCAAAGAAGAAAGCTTGTTGTCTCAAGGAGAGTTTTCTAGTTAACAATATGGTAGGAGATATACCTGGGGAAAAGTTCTGATCATGGTTATGTGTGTTTGGCAATGTTTTTTAACGATCTTAATAGAAACAATGTATTGACTTAGTAGAATTAGGTGACCAGGACTACCAGCAAAATGAATTAGTCTGAAAATTCTGGTGACTTCTAAACAATAGAATGGTAGAGAGGATTCTGGGAGATGAAGTAAGAAGCACCAGGAATCCATCCCTCCACCTAAACCACTGCACTGGCAGAATCTGTCTGACATTTGGGAGGTTTTGAATATTAATTATATGTTTAGGAAGCACCTAAGTTATATTTTGGAACTCCAGAGCCTATTGAAGGCTTACAATTTCCAGAAAAAGGCTTGGATGATAAATTGCATTGTTGCAAGCCCCTCCCCCTCTGGCTGAAGTGACTTCCATGGGATCTAAAGGGCCAGAACTCCCTTTTTTCCTTTTCCTTTTCCTCTTTTTGTGCCCCCTTTTGGAAGTCAGACATGAAAAATTAGGACATAAAAAAAACCACCCACTCACAAACCCACATATTCAGGAAAAATTAGAAAATTACACATGCCCAGAAAATGATTCAGAAAAGACCAAACAAGACCTTACATTTATAACTCAGGCTAATCCTTGGCACAGCAACAGCCTACAATAACAACAACAACAAAACAATAACAAAAACAGCAAACCATGGGACAGGGGAGAATCTGATTTCCACAGTTGCCACATTATTATATTAAAATATCCAGTGTTCAACAAAAATCACAAGGCATACAAAGAAAAAGAAAGTATGCCCCATTCAATGGAAAAAGTAAATCAACAGAAACTATTCTGAAAAAGACCCAATGACAGATCTACCAGACAAAGACTTTAAAATAATTGTCTTAAAGATCCTCAAAGAACTAAAGGAAAAAGTGGAGAAAGTCAAGAAAATGATGAATAAAATGAAAATATCAAAATAGAGATAGAAAAAAAGAAAGAAGAGGTAGTTCTGGGGCTGTGAAGCACAATAACTGAAATAAAAAATTCACTAGTCATGTGTCACATAATGACATTTCAACAGCAGACTGCATATATGGCAGTGGTCCCATAAGGTTCTAATGGAGCTGAAAAATTCCTATCACCTAATGACATCATAGCCATCCTAACATCATAATGCAATGATGCATTCATGTGTTTGTGGTGACACTGGTTTAAACAAACCTACTGCACTGCCAGTCATATGAAAGTACTAGAGGCCCGATGCACAACACTCGTGCACTCAGGGTGGGGGAGGTCCCTCAGCCCAGCCTGTGCCCTCTCCAAATCCAGGAGCCTTTGGGGGATGTACAACTGCTGAGGAGGCTGGAGAGGCTCCCACCACCACCACCACTGTGCTCACCAACCTTGAGCCCAGCTTCTGGCTGAGCAGCGCTCCCCCTGTGGGAGCGTAATGATCACCAGGGGGCAGCTCCTGCATTGAGCATCTGCCCCCTGGTGATCAGTGTGCATCAAAGCAACCCATGGTTCTGCCATTCGGTCGATTTGCATATTAGCCTTTTATAACCCGTGGTTCTGCCGTTCGGTCGATTTGCATATTAGCCTTTTATTATATAGGATAGCACATACAATTAAGTACAGTACATAAAATTTGATAATGATTATAAACGACTGTTTCTCATTTATGTATTTTCTATTCTATATGTTGTATTGTTATTTTAGAGTATACTCTTTCTACTTATAAAAAAACATTTGCTGTAAAACAGAATGCTGTGCTATACATCTTGTGTTTACCACATCTCTAATTGCATAATTTTCTTTTGTGCTTGATTTAATCTTGTGTTGTTTTCATTGATTGTGGCCACCAAGCATATAAAATCCACTGTTAAGGTTGTCAGGAAGAGGCCATGTTGAATGATTGACCTGGAAACAAAATTAAAAGTGATTTAAGAACTGTGAAGGTGGAAAATCAGTGGTGGTTATTGCTCGCAAGTCAGACATGACCCATTACACCACAGCTATGATCTTGAAAAGCAAGAACAAAATGATGGAAGCTGTTAAAGGATCTACTTCACTGAAGGCAGTAAGACTAACAAAAACTGGAGAAGGGCTATACCCAACATGGAGAAACTTCTAATGACCTGGATTGAAGACCAGACACAGAAGTGTGTCCCTCTCAGCACCATGACGATCACAGCCACAGCAAAAAGTTCATTTGTGATGTTGAAAGAAAAGACTGGGCCCAACACTAGTTTTGCATTTACTACTAGCTCTGTGTGGTTCAAATGATTCAGGATTCATTACGTAATGTGAAAGTAAGCGGTAAATCTGTGAGTGCTGGTGTAAAGGCAACTGATGAACTTATAGAAATTCTAGATAAGCTGATAGTGGAGGAAAATTACTTGAGAGAACAAATATTCAATGTGGATGAAACCTCCCTGTTCTGGAAATGGATGCCTGAAAGGACTTCCATCCATAAGGAGGCAAAGCAATTCTGGGTTTCAAGGCCTTTCAGGACAGGATCACAGTCTTGCTTGGGGGCAATGTTGCAGGCTAGAAGTTGAAATCCTTTGTGGTCAGGTACAGTGAGAACCCCAGGGCCTTCAAGCATATCATAAGCACACACTGTGTATACGGCAGGAGCAATACCCCACGGATGGCCCAGCTCCTCTTCTAAGATGCCCTCTTGAATGGCTTTGCCAGCACAATGAGGAAGTACTGTTTGGAGAATAATGTACCTTTCAAGAGTTTCCTTGTTGCTGGTAATGCTCCCAAATATTCTCCTTTTATTGATGATCTTCATCCCAATATCAGAGTGGTGTCTCTCCCTCCAAACATCACCTCTTTCATCCAGTGGATCAAGGAGTTATAGCAGCATTTAAGGCCTACTACCCAAGGAGGACCTTGGCCCAGGCTATTGCTGCAACTAACAAAGATACTGAGAAGACACTGATATAATTCTGGAAAGATCACAACATCTATGACTGCATCAAGAACCTTGCATGGGTATAGAGTGATGTCACTGAGGAGTGTATGAATGGCATCTGGAAGAAGACACTCCAGAGTTTTTTTCCAAATTTAAATCAAACAAACAAACAAAATAAATAAAGTAATGGGGGTGGGGGAGAGTTTTTTTCCATGATTTCAAAGTATTTGCCAAGGATAAGGAGGTTGTAAAAATCAACAAGGCTGTGGTTGAGATGGCAAACAATTTTAACCTGGGTGTGGGTGAGGGGGACATTAAGGAGCTTGCAGACGCAATTCCTGAGGAATTGGCTAATGAGGAATTGGTGGAACTGGAACAGGAAGAATAGGCAAGAGTAAAAGAAACTGCAGGAGAAAAGAAGGACCCCCGCCCTAACCGGTTTGGCTCAGTGCAGGCAGTTTTGAGAACAGTGGCTTTGTAATACATCTTGATATCTGGTATTGAGATCCCACCTATTTTCTTCTTTCTCAGGATTGCTGCAGCTATTCGGGGTCTTTTTTTATTCCAGATGAATTTTTGGAGAGTTCGTTCTAGATCTGTGAAGTATGCCGTTGGTATTTTAATGGGAAGTGCGTTGAATTTATAGAAAAGTTCGTTTGTGATGTTGAAAGAAAAGACTGGGCCCAACTCTAGTTTTGCATTTACTACTAGCTCTGTGTGGTTCAAATGATTCAGGATTCATTACGTAATGTGAAAGTAAGCGGTAAATCTGTGAGTGCTGGTGTAAAGGCAACTGATGAACTTATAGAAATTCTAGATAAGCTGATAGTGGAGGAAAATTACTTGAGAGAACAAATATTCAATGTGGATGAAACCTCCCTGTTCTGGAAATGGATGCCTGAAAGGACTTCCATCCATAAGGAGGCAAAGCAATTCTGGGTTTCAAGGCCTTTCAGGACAGGATCACAGTCTTGCTTGGGGGCAATGTTGCAGGCTAGAAGTTGAAATCCTTTGTGGTCAGGTACAGTGAGAACCCCAGGGCCTTCAAGCATATCATAAACACACACTGTGTATACGGCAGGAGCAATACCCCACGGGTGGCCCAGCTCCTCTTCTAAGATGCCCTCCTGAATTGCTTTGCCAGCACAATGAGGAAGTACTGTTTGGAGAATAATGTACCTTTCAAGAGTTTCCTTGTTGCTGGTAATGCTCCCAAATATTCTCCTTTTATTGATGATCTTCATCCCAATATCAGAGTGGTGTCTCTCCCTCCAAACATCACCTCTTTCATCCAATGGATCAAGGAGTTATAGCAGCATTTAAGGCCTACTACCCAAGGAGGACCTTGGCCCAGGCTATTGCTGCAACTAACAAAGATACTGAGAAGACACTGATATAATTCTGGAAAGATCACAACATCTATGACTGCATCAAGAACCTTGCATGGGTATAGAGTGATGTCACTGAGGAGTGTATGAATGGCATCTGGAAGAAGACACTCCAGAGTTTTTTTCCAAATTTAAATCAAACAAACAAACAAAATAAATAAAGTAATGGGGGTGGGGGAGAGTTTTTTTCCATGATTTCAAAGTATTTGCCAAGGATAAGGAGGTTGTAAAAATCAACAAGGCTGTGGTTGAGATGGCAAACAATTTTAACCTGGGTGTGGGTGAGGGGGACATTAAGGAGCTTGCAGACGCAATTCCTGAGGAATTGGCTAATGAGGAATTGGTGGAACTGGAACAGGAAGAATAGGCAAGAGTAAAAGAAACTGCAGGAGAAAAGAAGGACCCCCAACAAAATTAACAATGAAAAGTTTAAAAGAAGCTTTTGCAGACCTCAACAAGATTCTTAAAAAGTTTGAAAACCTAGACCAAGCATGTCAAACTCGCGGCCCATAACAAATATTTTTGCAGCTCAGCCAATATAATGGTATGTAAGAAATGTTTTAATAAAAATTTTAATAAAACTTAATTTTTACAATATCCTGTTATACATAACTATTAATAACGAACTACAATGTTCGCTAATGACTGATTACTATAATCATGTTGCATTCATTTCTCTT
>NW_005370687.1:716064-718110 GCF_000412655.1 Myotis brandtii
CATTTATTTCAGCCCTTTGTATTCAGCATGTCCCTATCGAAATAAACCTACGTTTCTATGAAAATTGAAGCTTTTGTTTTTTTGCAGTCCACATAAACTTAAACCTTTTTTATTTGGCCCATGTTAGCCTTTGAGTTTGACATGCTTGACCTAGACTCAACACCAAAAGGTTTTCATTAATAGAGAGAAATATCCATGGTGCATTATCTGCGTACAGTCAAACTATGATGAAAAAGAAACAAACCAAGCGAACCACCATGGACATATTTCTGAAGAGAGTAATACCTCCTTAAGAAGAGCCTCAGGCAGGTCCTTCAGGAAGTGTTCCAGAAGAAGGCATTGTCATCATAAGAGAGGACAGCTCCATGCTCATTATTGCCCTAAAGACTTTCCAGTGGGACAAGATGTAAAGGTGGAAAACAGTGATATTGATGATCTTACCCTATGTAGGCCTAGGCTAATGTGTGTTTGTGTCTTAGTTTTTCACCAAAACGTTTACAAAAATTTTAAAAATCTAAAAATAAAAATGTTATAGCCCTGGCCGGATGGCTCAGTTGGTTGGAGCATAGTTCCATGCACCAAAAAGTTGCAGGTTTGATCCCCAGTTGGGGTGCTTGTGAGAGATGACAGATCAGTGTTTCTCTCTCACATCTATGTTTCTCTCTCCTCCTCCTCTCTCTCCCCCATCCTTGCTCTCTAAAATCAATAAAACATTTCCTCAGGTGACTATTTTAAAAAATTACAGAAACATTATAGAATCCTATCTAATAAAGATGGAATATGCAAATTGACCATCACTTCATGACAAAGATGGCGGCGCCCACAGCCAATAAGGAGGGAATATGCAAATTGACACGACAAAGATGGCGGCAGCCGGGCTGGGATGCTTGCATTGTCACCATGGCGATGATGCAGGCGTTCCACCCTCCCCAGTCACTCCAGGCCTCTGGGCAGTGCACGAAGGCAGAAGGCGGCTCCGGGCCGGAGCAAAGGTGGAAAGGTGGCTCTGGGCTGGAGTGAAGGTGGTGCTGGCAGCCAGGGGAAGGAAGGCCTATTCTTGCACGAATCTTTGTGCATTGGGCCTCTAGTAATAATATAAAGAAAGAAAATATTTTTATAGCTATACAATGAGTTTGTATTTTAAGATGTGTTATTACAAAATAATAAAAAAGTTTAAAAAATGTAAGTTTATTAAGTAAAAAGGTTACAGTAAGTTAAGGTTAGTTTGTCATTGAAGAAAGGAAATGATTTTTTATAAATTTAATGTAACCTAAGTGTACAGGGTTTATAAAGTATACGGTAGTGTACACTAATGTCCTAGGCCAATGGTTGGCAAACCGCGGCTCTTTGGCCCCTTGAGTGTGGCTCTTCCACAAAATACCACGTGTGGGCGTGCACGTACAGTGTGATTGAAAGTTTAGAGAATTTTTAGTTGAAATGGAGAGTGAGTATGCAGATCTTCTGATGCATAACAAGGTACGTTGGTTATCAAGAGGAAACGATCTTCTGAATAACAAGGTACGTTGGTTATCAAGAGGAAACGTTTTGAAACGTTTCGCTTCCTTATTAACAGAAATTAAAGCATTTCTCCTCGAGAAGGATGTTCACTATCCAGAACTAACGAACAATCAGTGGATCCAAAAATTTTATTTCATGGTAGACGTTACGTCTCATCTAAATCAGCTTAATCATAAACTACAGGAGAAAGGAAACACAGTTTTTTCGATGTTAGAAGAAGTTATTTCATTCGAAAACAAATTATCTCTTTTTGCTCAAGATTTTGAAAGAGAAACTTTCTTGATTCACCCTGTTGAAACATCACCAAGAAAATAATTCTGATATTGACATTTGCTATTTCAAAACAACACTTTTAAATTTTTAAATAGCTTTTCTCAACAGGTTTCAGGAATTCAGAAACAGCAAAGCGACGTTAGCCTTTGTTAAAAAACCTCTCAATGCTACTGTAACAGAATTAAATTTTTCTCCCTTTAATATTGACATTGGCAACTTTGAAATGCAATTGCTGGATTTAAAAAACAAAGAACT